>NC_041393.1:80252125-80273878 GCF_002162155.2 Triticum dicoccoides
GGGGGGGGAGTCCTACTCCCGGTAGGAGTAGGACTCCTCCTGCGCCTCTCCCTCTTGGCCGGAGCCCCCTCCCCCCTTGGCTCCTTTGTATACGGAGGCAGGGGCACCTCTAAACACACAAGTTGACACAAGTTGATCCACGTGATCGATTCCTTAGCCGTGTGCGGTGCCCCCTGCCACCATATTCCTCGATAATACTGTAGCGGAGTTTAGGCGAAGCCCTGCTGCTGTAGTTCATCAAGATCGTCACCACGCCGTCGTGCTGACGAAACTCTTCCCCGACACTTTGCTGGATCGGAGTCCGGGGATCGTCATCGAGCTGAACGTGTGCTCGAACTCGGAGGTGCCGTAGTTTCGGTGCTTGATCGGTTGGATCGTGAAGACGTACGACTACTTCCTCTACGTCGTGTCATCGCTTCCGCAGTCGGTCTGCGTTCGGTACGTAGACAACACTCTCCTCTCGTTGCTATGCATCACATGATCCTGTGTGCGCGTAGGAAAATTTTTGAAATTACTACGAAACCCAACAGTGGCATCCGAGCCTAGGTTATTGATGTTGATGTTATATGCACGAGTAGAACACAAGTGAGTTGTGGACGATACAAGTCATACTGCCTACCAGCATGTCATACTTTGGTTCGGCGGTATTGTTGGACGAGACGACCCAGACCAACCTTACGCGTACGCTTACGCGAGACCGGTTCCCTCGACGTGCTTTGCACAGAGATGGCTTGCGGGCGACTGTCTCTCCAACTTTAGTTGAACCAAGTATGACTATGCCCGGTCCTTGCGAAGGTTAAAACGGAGTCTATTTGACAAACTATCGTTGTGGTTTTGATGCGTAGGTGAGATTGGTTCTTACTTAAGCCCGAAGCAGCCACGTAAAACATGCAACAACAAAGTAGAAGACGTCTAACTTGTTTTTGCAGGGCATGTTGTGATGTGATATGGTCAAAGCATGATGCTGAATTTTATTGTATGAGATGATCATGTTTTGTAACCGAGTTATCGGCAACTGGCAGGAGCCATATGGTTGTCGCTTTATTGTATGCAATGCAATCGCGATGTAATGCTTAACTTTATTACTAAACGGTAGTGATAGTCGTGAAAGCATAAGATTGGCGAGACGACAACGATGCTACGATGGAGATCAAGGTGTCGCGCCGGTGACGATGGTGATCATGACGGTGCTTCGGAGATGGAGATCACAAGCACGAGATGATGATGGCCATATCATATCACTTATATTGATTGCATGTGATGTTTATCTTTTTATGCATCTTATCTTGCTTTGATTGACGGTAGCATTATAAGATGATCTCTCATTAAATTATCAAGAAGTGTTCTCCCTGAGTATGCACCGTTGCCAAAGTTCGTCATGCCCAGACACCACGTGATGATCGGGTGTGATAAGCTCTACGTCCATCTACAACGGGTGCAAGCCAGTTTTTGCACACGCAGAATACTCAGGTTAAACTTGACGAGCCTAGCATATACAGATATGGCCTCGGAACACGGAGACCGAAAGGTCGAGCGTGAATCATATAGTAGATATGATCAACATAACGATGTTCACCATTGAAAACTACTCCATCTCACGTGATGATCGGTCATGGTTTAGTTGATTTGGATCACGTAATCACTTAGAGGATTAGAGGGATGTCTATCTAAGTGGGAGTTCTTAAGTAATATGATTAAATTGAACTTAAATTTATCATGAACTTAGTCCTGGTAGTATTTTGCAAATCATGTTGTAGATCAATAGCTCGCGTTGTTGCTTCCCTGTGTTTATTTTGATATGTTCCTAGAGAAAATTGTGTTGAAAAATGTTAGTAGCAATGTTGCGGATTTGATCCGTGATCTGAGGTTAAATCCTCATTGCTGCACAGAAGAATTATGTCCTTAATGCACCGCTAGGTGACGGACCTATTGCAGGAGCAAATTTAGACGTTATGAACGTTTGGCTAGCTCAATATGATGACTACTTGATAGTTTAAGTGCACCATGCTTAACGGCTTAGAATCGGGACTTCAAAGACGTTTTGAATGTCATGGACCATATGAGATGTTCCAGGAGTTGAAGCTAATATTTCAAGCAAATACCCGAGTTGAGAGATATGAAGTCTCCAACAAGTTCTATTAGCTAAAAGATGGAGGAGAATCGCTCAACTAGTGAGCATGTGCTCAGATTGTCTGGGTACTTCAATCGCTTGAATCAAGTGGGAGTTGATCTTCCAGATAAGATAGTGATTGACAGAATTCTCTAGTCACCATCACCAAGTTAGTAGAACTTCGTGATGAACTATAGTATGCAAGGGATGATGAAAATTATTCCCGAGCTCTTCGTGATGTTGAAATCAACGAAGGTAGAAATCAAGAAAGAGCATCAAGTGATTGATGGTTGACAAGATCACTAGTTTCAAGAAAAGGGCAAAGGGAAAGAAAGGGGAACTTCAAGTAGATTGACCAGCAAGTTGTCACTCCCACGAAGAAGCCCAAAGCTGAACCAAAGCCTGAAACTGAGTGCTTACACTGCAAAGGAAATGGTCACTGGAAGCGGAACTACCCTAAATATTTGGTGGATAAGAAGGATGGCAAAGTGAAAAAGGGTATATTTGATATACAGGTGTTTGATGTGTGCTTTACTAGTGTTTATAGCAACCCCTCGGTATTTGGTACTGGTTCAGTTGCTAAGAGTAGTAACTCGAAACGGGAGTTGCAAAATAAACAGAAACTAGTTAAGGGTGAAGTGATGATGTGTGTTGAAAGTAGTTTCAAGATTGATATGATCATCATCGCACACTCCCTATTCTTTCGGGATTAGTGTTGAACCTAAATAAATGTTATTTGGTGTTTGCGTTGAGCATGAATATGATTTGATCGTGTTTATTGCAATACGGTTATTCATTTTAAGTAAGAGAATAAACTGTTGTTCTGTTTACATGAATAAAACCTTACATGGTTACACACCCAATGAAAATGGTTCATTGGATCTCGATCGTAGTGATACACATATTCATAATATTGATGCCAAAAGATGCAAAGTTAATAATGATAGTGCAACTTATTTGTGGCACTGCCGTTTGGGTCATATCGGTGTAAAGCGCATGAAGAAACTCCATAAAGATGGATTTTCGGAATCACTTGGTTATGAATCATTTGATGCTTGCGAACCGTGCCTTTTGGGCAAGATGACTAAAACTCCGTTCTTCGGAACAATGGAACGAGTTACTGACTTGTTGGAAATAATACATACTGATGTATACAGACCAATGAGTATGAAGGCTCGTGGCAAGTATCATTATTTTCTGACCTTCACAAGATGATTTGAGCAGATATGGGTATATCTACTTGATGAAATATAAGTCTGAAATAGTTGAAAGGTTCAAAGAATTTCAGAGTGAAGTTGAAAATCATCGTAACAAGAAAATAAAGTTTCTGCGATCTGATCGCGGAGACAAATATTTGAGTTACGAGTTTGGTCTTCAATTAAAACAATGTGGAATAGTTTCACAGCTCACGCCACCTGGAACACCACATCGTTATGGTGTGTCCGAACGTCGTAACCGCACCTTATTTGATATGGTGCGATCTATGATATCTCTTTACCACTATCGTTTTGGGGTTATGCATTAGAGACAGCTGCATTCACGTTTTAAAATAGGGCACCATCTAAATCCGTTGAGACGACACTGTATGAACTATGGTTTAGCAGTAAACCTAAGCTGTTGTTTCTTAAAGTTTGGGGCTGCGATGCTTATGTGAAAAAGTTTCATCCTGATAAGCTCAAACCCAAATCGGAGAAGTGCGTCTTCATAGAATACCCAAAGGAAATTGTTGGGTACACCTTCTATCACAGATCCGAAGGCAAGACATTCGTTGCTAAAATGGATCCTTTCTAGAGAAGGAGTTTCTCTCGAAAGAAGTGAGTGGGAGGAAAGTAGAACTAGACGAGGTAATTGTACCTGCTCCCTTACTGGAAAGTAGTTCATCACAGAAAACTGTTTCAGTGACACCTACACCAGTTAGTGAGGAAGTTAATGATAATGATCATGAAATTCAGATCAAGATACTACTGAACCTCGTAGATCAACCAGAGTAAGATCCGCGCCAGAGTGGTACGGTAATCCTGTTCTGGAAGTCATGCTACTAGATCATGATGAACCTACGAACTATGAAGAAGCGATGGTGAGCCCAGATTCCGCAAAATGGCTTGAGGCCATGAAATCTGAGATATGATCCATGTATGAGAACAAAGTGTAGACTTTGATTGACTTGCCCGATGATCGGTGAGTCATTAAGAATAAATGGATCTTCAAGAGGAAGACGGACGTTGATAGTAGTGTTACTATCTACAAAGCTAGACTTGTCGAAAAAGGTTTTTGACAAAGTTCAAGATGTTGAATACGATGAGATTTTCTTACTCGTATCGATGCTTAAAAGTCTGTCCGAATCATGTTAGCAGTTGCCGCATTTTATGATTATGAAATTTGGCAGATGGATGTCAAAACTGCATTCCTGAATGGATTTCTGGAAGAAGAGTTGTATATGATGCAACCGGAAGGTTTTGTCGATCCAAAGGGAGCTAACAAAGTGTGCAAGCTCCAGCGATCCATTTATGGACTGGTGCAAGAATCTCGGAGTTGGAATATACGCTTTGATAAGTTGATCAAAGCATATAGTTTTTGTACAGACTTACGGTGAAGCCTGTATTTACAAGAAAGTGAGTGGGAGCACTACAACATTTCTGATAAGTACATGTGAATGACATATTGTTGATCGGAAATAATGTAGAATTTTTCTGCAAAGCATGAAAGGATACTTGAATAAAAGTTTTTCAAAGAAAGACCTTGGTGAAGCTGCTTACACATTGAGCATCAAGATCTATATAGATAGATGAAGACGCTTGATAAGATTTTTCAATGAGTACATACCTTGGCAAGATTTTGAAATAGTTCAAAATGGAACAGTCAAAGAAAGAGTTATTGCCTGTGTTGCAAAGGTATGAAATTGAGTAAGACTCAAATCCCGACCACAGCAGAAAATAGAAAGAGAATGAAAAGTCATTCCCTGTGCCTTAGTCATAGGTTCTATAAAGTATGCTATGCTATGTACCAGACCTATTGTATGCCTTGCTCTGAATTTGGCAAGAGAGTACAATAGTGATCTAGGAGTAGATCACTGGACATTGGTCAAGAATATCCTTAGTAAGGACTAAGGAGATGTTTCTCGATTATGGAGGTGATAAAAGAGTTTGTTGTAAAAGTTACATCAGTGCAAACTTTTACACTGATCTAGATGACACTAAGTCTCAACCTGGATACATATTGAAAGTGGGAGCAATTAGCTAGAGTAGCTCCGTGCAGAGCATTGTTGACATAAATGTGCAAAATACTTACGGATCTGAATGTGACAGACCCGTTGACTAAGATTTTCTCACAAGCAAAACATGATCGCACCTTAGTACTCCTTGGGTGTTAATCACATAGCGATGTGAACTAGATGACTGAATCTAGTAAAACCCTTTGGGTGTTGATCACATATCGATGTGAACTATGGGTGTTAATCACATGGTGATGTGAAGTATTGCTGTTAAATCACATGGCGATGTGAACTAGATTATTGACTCTAGTGCAAGTGGGAGACTGAAGGAAATATGCCCTAGAGGCAATAATAAAGTTATTATTTATTTCCTTATAATCATGATAAATGTTTATTATTCATGCTAGAATTGTATTAACCGGAAACATAATACATGTGTGAATACATAGACAAACAAAGTGTCACTAGTATGCCTCTACTTGACTAGCTCGTTAATCAAAGATGGTTATGTTTCCTGACCATGAACAATGAGTTGTTATTTGATTAAACGAGGTCACATCATTAGTTGAATGATCTGATTGACATGACCCATTCCATTAGCTTAGCACACGATCGTTTAGTATGTTGCTATTGCTTTCTTCATGACTTATACATGTTCCTATGACTATGAGATTATGCAACTCCCGTTTACCGGAGGAACACTTTGGGTACTACCAAATGTCACAACGTAACTGGGTGATTATAAAGGAGTACTACAGGTGTCTCCAATGGTCGATGTTGGGTTGGCGTATTTCGAGATTAGGATTTGTCACTCCGATGGTCGGAGAGGTATCTCTGGGCCCTCTCGGTAATACACATCACATAAGCCTTGCAAGCATTACAACTAATATGTTAGTTGTGAGATGATGTATTACGGAACGAGTAAAGAGACTTGCCGGTAACGAGATTGAACTAGGTATTGGATACCGACGATCGAATCTCGGGCAAGTAACATACCGATGACAAAGGGAACAACGTATGTTGTTATGCGGTCTGACCAATAAAGATCTTCGTAGAATATGTAGGAGCCAATTTGGGCATCCAGGTCCCGCTATTGGTTATTGACCAGAGACGTGTCTCGGTCATGTCTACATTGTTCTCGAACCCGTAGGGTCCGCACGCTTAAGGTTACGATGACAGTTATATTATGAGTTTATGCATTTTGATGTACCGAAGGTTGTTCGGAGTCCCGGATGTGATCACGGACATGACGAGGAGTCTCGAAATGGTCGAGACATAAAGATTGATATATTGGAAGTCTATGTTTGGACATCAGAAGTGTTCCGGGTGAAATCGGGATTTTACCGGGTTACCGGGAGGTTACCGGAACCCCCCGGGAACCATATGGGCCTTCATGGGCCTTAGTGGAAAGGAGAAAGGGGCAGCCCAAGGGGGCTGCGCGCCTCCCCCCTTCCCCTAGTCCTATTAGGACTAGGAGAGGTGGCCGGCCACCCCTCTCCCTCTTTCCCCCTTGGGAATCCTAGTTGGAATAGGATTGGGGGGGGGGAGTCCTACTCCCGGTAGGAGTAGGACTCCTCCTGCGCCTCTCCCTCTTGGCCGGCGCCCCCTCCCCCCTTGGCTCCTTTATATACGGAGGCAGGGGCACCTCTAAACACACAAGTTGACACAAGTTGATCCACGTGATCGATTCCTTAGCCGTGTGCGGTGCCCCCTGCCACCATATTCCTCGATAATACTGTAGTGGAGTTTAGGCGAAGCCCTGCTGCTGTAGTTCATCAAGATCGTCACCACGCCGTCGTGCTGACGAAACTCTTCCCCGACACTTTGCTGGATCGGAGTCCGGGGATCGTCATCGAGCTGAACGTGTGCTCGAACTCGGAGGTGCCGTAGTTTCGGTGCTTGATCGGTTGGATCGTGAAGACGTACGACTACTTCCTCTACGTCGTGTCATCGCTTCCGCAGTCGGTCTGCGTTGGGTACATAGACAACACTCTCCTCTCGTTGCTATGCATCACATGATCCTGTGTGCGCATAGGAAAATTTTTGAAATTACTACGAAACCAACAATGAGATCATCATGGAACATGTGGGAGCCAACATGGGTACCCAGATCCCGCTGTTGGTTATTGACAGGAGAACGTCTCGGTCATGTCTACATGTCTCCCGAACCCGTAGGGTCTACACACTTAAGGTTCGATGACGCTAGGGTTATAAAGGAAGTTTGTATGTGGTTACCGAATGTTGTTCGGAGTCCCGGATGAGATCCTGGACGTAACGAGGAGTTCCGGAATGGTCCGGAGGTAAAGATTTATATATGGAAAGTTGTTGTTCGGGTTCCGGAAAAAGTTCGGGTTTTTTCGGTATTGTACCGGGAAGCTTCCAGAAGGTTCCGGAGGATTCCGGAGGGGTCCGGGGGTCCGGAAATTGTTCCACCACGTCCAATACAGTAGCATGGGCTGTAGGGGGGCGCCCTAGCCTTAATGGGCCAGGGGCACCAGCCCCCCCAAGGCCCATGCGCATGGGAAGGGGAAAACCCTAAGGGGGAGGGCCTCCACTTGACTTGGGAGGCACTCCTCCCCCCTTGGCCGCCGCCCCCTCCTTAGATTGGATCTGAGGGGGCCGTCCCCCCTCTCCCTTGCCCCTATATATATGTGGGGGTGGGAGGGCAGCCGCACCACAAGTTCTGGCGCAGCCCTCCCCCTCTCCCAAGTACTCCTCCTCTCCCGCGGTGCTTGGCGAAGCCCTGCAGGATTGCCACGCTCCTCCACCACCACCACACCGTTGTGCTGCTGCTAGACAGAGTCTTCCTCAACCTCTCCCTCTCTCCTTGCTGGATCAAGGCATGGGAGACGTCACCGGGCTGTACGTGTGTTGAATGCGGAGGTGCCGTCCGTTCGGCACTAGGATCTCCGGTGATTTGGATCACGACGAGTACGACTCCTTCAACCCCGTTCTCTTGAGCGCTTCCGCTTAGCGATCTACAAGGGTATGTAGATGCACTCTACTTCCCCTCATTGCTGGTTTCTCCATAGATAGATCTTGGTGACACGTAGGAAAATTTTGAATTTCTGCTACGTTCCCCAACAAACGTAGCATGCAATTTTGAAAAAATTCCTACGCTCACGCAAGATCTATCTAGAAGATGCATAGCAACGAGAGGGGGAGAGTGTGTCCACATACCCTCATAGACTGAAAGCAGAAGTGTTAACTTAACGTGGTTGATGTAGTCAAACATCTTCTTGAATCAACCGATCAAGTACCGAACTTATGGCACCTCCGAGTTCTGCACACGTTCATCTCGATGACGTCCCTCGAACTCTTGATCCAGTAGAGGTACAAAGGAGTCGATGAGTTCCGTCAGCATGACAGGGTGGTGTTGGTGTTGGTGATGTGATCCATGCAGGGCTTTGCCTAAGAACTACCATAATATGACCGGAGTAGTAAACGGTGGAGGGGGGCACCACACATGGCTAAGAAACAGCTGTTGTGCGTTGGGGTGCCCCCCTGCCCTCATATATAAAGGAGGAGAGGGGAGGAGGCTGATACGTCTCTGTTGTATCTATAATTTTTGATTGTTCCATGCCAATGTTATTCAACTTTCATATACTTTTGGCAACTTTTTATACTATTTTTGGGACCAACATATTGATCTAGTGCCCAGTGCCAGTTCCTGTTTGTTGTATGTTTTATGTTTCGCAGAGACCCAATATCAAATGGAGTCCAAACGGGATAAAAATGGACGGAGAATATTTTTGGAATATTTGTGATTTTTGGGAAGAAGAATCAACGCGAGACGGTGCCCGAGGGAGCCACGAGGCAGGGGGCGCACACCAGGGGGGCAGCCGTGCCCTGACCCTCATGGGCACCCCGTAAGGCAGTTGACGCTCTTATTTTGCCGCAAGAAAGCTAATTTTCAGAGAAAATCTGGGCAAAAGTTTTAACCCAATCGGAGTTACGGATCTCCGGATATAAAAGAAAGGGTGAAAGTGCAGAATCCGAGAACGCAGAAACAGAGAGAGACAGAGAGACATGTCCAATCTCAGAGGGGCTATCGCCCCTCCCACGCCATGGAGACCATGGACCAGAGGGGAAACCCTTCTCCCATCTAGGTAGAAGGTCAAGGAAGAAGAAGAAGAAGGGGTGCTATCTCCCCCTTGCTTCCGGTGGCGCCGAGTGCCACCGGGGGGCCATCATCATCACTGCAATCTACACAAACAACTTCACCGCCTTCATCACCAACTCTTCCCCCCTCTATGAAGCGGTGTAACCTCTCTTTTACCTGTTGTAATCTCTACTAAACATGGTGCTCAACGCTATATATTATTTCCCAATGATGTATGACTATCCTATGATGTTTGAGTAGATCCGTTTTGTCCTATGGGTTAATTCATGATCGTGATTGGTTTGAGTTGCGTGTTTTATTATTGGTGTTGTCCTATGGTGCTCTCTGTGTCGCGCAAGCGTGAGGGATCCCCGCTTTTGGGTTTGCAATATGTTCATGATTTGCTTATGGTGGGTGGCGTGAGTGACAGAAGCACAGACCCGAGTAAGTAGGTTGTTTGCAATATGTTTATTAGGACTTGATACTTTAATGCTATGGTTGGGTTTTATCTTAATGATCTTTAGTAGTTGCGGGTGCTTGCTAGAGTTCCAATCATAAGTGCATATGATCCAAGAAGTGAAAGTATGTTAGCTTATGCCTCTCCCTCAAATAAAATTGCAATAGTGATTACCGGTCTAGTTATCGATTGCCTAGGGACAAATAACTTTCTCGTGACAAAAAGCTCTCTACTAAAACTAATTTAGTTGCTTCTTTATCTAAACAGCCCCTAGTTTATATTTACGTGCTCTTTATTATCTTGCAAACCTATCCAACAACACCTACAAAGTACTTCTAGTTTTATACTTGTTTTAGGTAAAGCGAACGTTAAGCGTGCGTAGAGTTGTATCGGTGGTCGATAGAACTTGAGGGAATATTTGTTCTACCTTTAGCACCTCGTTGGGTTCGACACTCTTACTTATCGAAAGAGGCTACAATTGATCCCCTATACTTGTGGGTTATCAAGACCTTTTTCTGGCACCGTTGCCGGGGAGTCATAGCATGGGGTGAATATGCTCGTGTCTGCTGGTTTGCTTTATCACTAAGTAATTTTTATTTGCTGTTCTTAGTTTTTTTCCATCTTTAGTTATGGGTAGGAAACGCAAAATACCAAAAAAATTAGTTGTTCCTACTGAACCAATGGTTGAAGAACCACTCAAAATCTATCACACTCCTGAAGCTTTTTACTTGGATCATCTTCGATCCCTTTGTGCTCGTGCTGAAACCCCCACTAGCTTAGTTGAGGGCAAATCTTTAGATGAGCATGCTTGTTATGTGCGACACCGTATATCTGAAAAAGGGAAACTTTTACTGGATCAAATTCATCGTTTGCAATGCTATGCTTGGAATTTATGTGAAATATATGATTTTACTTGTTGTTCTGAAAACCCTAAGAAACACCTTCCCTACAAATGTGAGTTTAGTGATAATGGAATCGTATCTTCGTATGCTAAGGGTGTTTATAATTACTATGATGTTCAACAAATTGAAGAATTTGTTGCTTTTAAGGGTGCTTATGAAATTGCTTCTTTGATTGAAAAGTATGATGCTACTCTCTACAAATCTGAAAAATTTGCTATATTTAAATATTGTTATGATAATTATGCTTCCAATGCCTATGTTAAACCATATATTGAGGACTCCTCCGCTGTCCAAGAAGAGACTAATATTTTGCAGGAGTCTACGGAAGAAGGGATTGATGAAACTATGAGCTCATTGGATGAAAAAGATGATGAGGAGAGCGAAGAACAAAAGGAGGAAGAGCGGATTAGCTACCCGTGCCCACCTTCTAATGAGAGTGACTCTTCAACTCATACATTGTTTAATTCCCCTTTGTGCTTACCGAAGGATGATTGCGATGATGATTGTTATGATCCCGTTGATTCTCTTGAAATATCCCTTTTTGATGATGCTTGCTATGCTTGTGGCCAAGATGCCAATATGAATTATGATTATGGAGATGAACTTGCAATAGTTCCTTATGTTAAACATGAAATTGTTGCTATTGCACCCACGCATGATAGTCCTATTATCTTTTTGAATTCTCCCAACTACACTATATCAGAGAAGTTTGTGCTCATTAAGGATTATATTGATGGGTTGTGTTTTACCGTTGAACATGATGACTTTGATAGATATAATATGCATGTGATTGCTGCTCCAACTTGCAATTATTATGAGAGTGGAACTACATCTCCGCCTCTTTATGTTTCCAACACGATAGAATTGCAAGAAACTACTTATACTATGCATTGGCCTTTACTATGTGTGCATGAATTGTTCTTTTATGACATGCCGATGCATAGGAAGAGAATTAGACTTTGTTGTTGCATGATATATGTTACTTTGTGCTTATTACTAAATTACAAATCATTGTTAATTAAAATTGGCTTTGATATACCTTGGGATCCGGGTGGATTCATTACTTGAGCACTATATGCCTAGCTTAATGGCTTTAAAGAAAACGCTGCCAGGGAGACAACCCGGAAGTTTGAGAGTCATTTATTTCTGTTGAGTGCTTTTGTATAGTCTAAAAACAAAAAAATAAAGAGGGGAACCCAAAACTTTTCAAAAAGGAAAGTGAAAGTGAGAGAGACAAGCATTGTTGAAGTGGGAGAGCTCCTTGAACTTTGTTCATGCTCACGGAAACTTTGTGAATCTTAATTACAGAAACTTTTCATCAAAAATAATTATACCCTTATACAATTCCATTGTATTATAAAAATAATGTGCCAAGGTTTGCCTTTAGGATGTTTACAATGCTTGTTGATTTGTGCGGTCCAGGACAGAAACTTTGGCTATAGTGTGCGATTTTACATTTTTTTTCTGGAACATCAAACGGTTCTGATTCTTTTTCCAATGTCTTTATATACAAATTGTTTATTTTTCCTAATTTTGGTAGAATTTTTGGGGTAACAGAAGTATGGTGAATGTTCAGATCTCTACAGACTGTTTTGCTTTTGACAGATTCTGTTTTTGATGCATAGTTTGCTTGTTTTGATGAAACTATCAATTTCTATCAGTGGATTAAGCCATGGAAAAGCTATATTACATTACCTATAATGAAAAAATAAAATATGAATTGGTTTACAACAGTACTTAGAGTAGTGATTTGCTTTATTATACTAACGGATCTTACCGAGTTTTCTGTTGAAGTTTTGTGTGGATGAAGTGTTTGATCGAGGAGGTCTCGATATGAGGAAAAGGAAGATAGGCAAGAGCTCAAGCTTGGGGATGCCCAAGGCACCCCAAGTAAATATTCAAGGAGACTCAAGCGTCTAAGCTTGGGGATATCCCGGAAGGCATCCCCTCTTTCTTCTCAAGTATCGGTATGTTTTCGGATTCATTTCGTTCATGCGATATGTGCAAGTCTTGGAGCGTCTCTTGCATTTAGTTTTCACTTTTCTTTTATGCACCATGCTGGTACGAGATAGTCCTTGGTTGATTTATAGAATGCTCATTGCACCTCACTTAAATATTTTGAGTATGGCTTTATAGAATGCTTCATGTGCTTCACTTATATCATTTGAAGCTTGGATTGCCTGTTTCTCTTCACATAGAAAACCGCCATTTGTAGAATGCTCTTTTGCTTCACTTATATTTGTTAGAGCATGGGCATATATTTTGTAGAAATAATTAAACTCTCTTGCTTCACTTATATCTATTTAGAGAGATGACAGGAATTGGTCATTCACATGGTTAGTCATAAAATCCTACATAAACTTGTAGATCGCTGAATATGATATGTTTGATTCCTTGCAATAGTTTTGCAATATAAAGGTGGTGATATTAGAGTCATGCTACTGAGTGACTATGGATTAGTAGAAATACTTGTGTTGAGGTTTGTGATTCCCGAAGCATGCACGTATGGTGAACCGTTATGTGATGAAGTCGGAGCATGATTTATTTTTTATTGTCATCCTTTGTGTGGAGGTCGGGATCGCGCGATGGTTAACTCCTACCAACCCTTCCCCTAGGAGCATGCGTGTAGTACTTTATTTCGATGGCTAATAAATTTTCGCAATAAGTATGTGAGTTCTTTATGACTAATGTTGAGTCCATGGATTATACTCACTTTCACCCTTCCATCATTCCTAGCCTCTTCGGTACCATGCATTGCCCTTTCTCACCTCGAGAGTTGGTGCAAACTTCGCTGGTGCATCCAAACCTCGTGATACGATACGCTCTATCACAAATAAGCCTCCTTATATCTTCCTCAAAACAGCCACCATACCTACCTATCATGGCATTTCCATAGACATTCCGAGATATATTGCCATGCAACTTCCATCATCATCATATACATGACTTGAGCATTCATTGTCATATTGCTTTGCATGATCGTAAGATAGCTAGCATGATGTTTTCATGGCTTCTCCATTTTTTGATGTCATTGCTACGCTAGATCATTGCACATCCCGGTACACCGCCGGGGGCATTCATATAGAGTCATATGTTTGTTCTAGATATCGAGTTGTAATATTGAGTTGTAAGTAAATAAAAGTGTGATGATCATCATTATTAGAGCATTGCCTCAGTGAGGAAAGGATGATGGAGACTATGATTCCCTCACAAGTCGGATGAGACTCTGGACTTTATAAAAAATAGAGAGGCCAAAGAAGCCTAAATAAAAAAAAGGGAGGCCAAAGAAGCCTATCAAAAAAAGAGAAAATAAAAAATGAGAGAAAAGGAGAGAAGGGGCAATGTTACTATCCTTTTACCACACTTGTGCTTCAGAGTAGCACCATGTTCTTCATATAGAGAGTCTCTTGAGTTACCACTTTCATATACTAGTGGGAATTTTCATTATAGAACTTGGCTTGTATATTCCGATGATGGGCTTCCTCAAACGCCCGAGGTCTTCATGAGCAAGCAAGTTGGATGCATGATACGTCTCCAACGTATCTACTTTTCCAAACACTTTTGCCCTTGTTTTGGACTCTAACTTGCATGATTTGAATGAAACTAACCCGGACTGACGCTGTTTTCAACAGAACTGCCATGATGTTGTTTTATGTGTAGAAAAGAAAAGTTCTCGGAATGTCCTGGAAATCCACGGAGGCACTTTTTGGAGTTAATAAGAATTTTTGGTGAAAGAATCAATGCCAGGGGGGGCAGGGCCTGTCCACGAGATAGGGGGGCGCCCCCCCTGTAGGGCGCGGCCTCCTATCTCGTGGGCCCCCTGGACCTCCACCGACGTCAACTCCAACTCCATATATTTACGTTCGGGGAGAAAAAAATCAGAGAGAAAGTTTCATTGCGTTTTACGACACGGAGCCGCCGCCAAGTCCTAATCTCTCTCGGGAGGGCTGATCTGGAGTCCGTTCGGGGCTCCGGAGAGGGGGATTCGTCGCCGTCGTCATCATCAACCATCCTCCATCACCAATTTCATGATGCTCACTGCCGTGCATGAGTAATTCCATCGTAGGCTTGCTAGACGGTGATGGGTTGGATGAGATTTACCATGTAAGTTTTGTTAGGGTTTGATCCCTAGTATCCACTATGTTCTGAGATTGATGTTGCTATGACTTTGCTATGCTTAATGCTTGTCACTAGGGCCCGAGTGCCATGATTTCAGATCTGAACCTATTATGTTTTCATGAATATATGTGTGTTCTTGATCCTATCTTGCAAGTCTATAGTCACCTATTATGTGTTATGATCCGACAACCCCAAAGTGACAATAATCGGGATACTTCTCGGTGATGACCGTAGTTTGAGGAGTTCATGTATTCACTATGTGTTAATGCTTTGTTCCGATTCTCTATTAAAAGGAGGCCTTAATATCCCTTAGTTTCCGTAAGGACCCCGCTGAACACGGGAGGGTATGACAAAAGATGTCTGATACGTCTCCAATGTATCTATAATTTTTTATTGTTCCATGCTATTATATTACCCCTTTTGGATGTTTATGGGCTTTATTTTACACATTTATATCATTTTTGGGACTAACCTACTAACCGGAGGCCCAGCCCACATTGCTGTTTTTTTTTGCCTATTTCAGTATTTCGAAGAAAAGGAATATCAAACGGAGTCCAAACGGAATGAAACCTCGGGAGCATTATTTTTGGAACAAATCTGATCCGGAGAGCTTGGAGTGCAAGTCAAGAAGCCTCTGAGGGCCCCACGAGATAGGAGCCCTCAGGAGGCCACCGACGTACTTCTTCCTCCTATATATGCCTACGTACCCCGAAAACATCCAGGAGCACCACGAAACACAATTTCCACCGCCGTAACCTTCTGTATCCGCGAGATCCCATCTTGGAGCCCTTGTCGGCACTCTGCCGGAGAGGGAAGCAACCACGGAGGGCCTCTACATCAACATCCTTTCCCCTCCGATGAGTTGTGAGTAGTTTACCACAGACCTACGGGTCCATAGTTATTAGCTAGATGGCTTCTTCTCTCTTTTTCGAACTCAATACAATGTTCTCCCCCTCTCTTGTGGAGATCTATTCGATGTAATCTCTTTTTGCGGTGTGTTTGTCGAGATCCGATGAATTGTGGGTTTATGATCAAGTTTATCTATGAATAATACTTGAATCTTCTCTGAATTCTTTTATGTATGATTGAGTTATCTTTGCAAGTCTCTTCGAATTATCAGTTTGGTTTGGCCTACTCGATTGATCTTTCTTGCCATCGGAGAAGTGCTTAGCTTTGGGTTCAATCTTGCGGTGTTCTCACCCAGTGACAGAAAGGGTTGCAAGACACGTATTTTATTGTTGCCATCGAGGATAACAAGATGGGGTTTATATCATATTGCATGTGTTTATCCCTCTACATCATGTCAAATTGCTTAATGTGTTACTCTGTTCTTATGAACTTAATACTCTAGATGCAGGCAGGAGTCGGTCGATGTGTGGAGTAATAGTAGTAGATGCAGGCAGGAGTCAGTCTACTTGTTATGGACATGATGCCTATATACATGATCATGCCTAGATAATCTCATAACTATGCGTTTTTCTATCAATTGCTCGACAGTAATTTGTTCACCCACCGTAATACTTATGCTATTTTGAGAGAATCCTCTAGTGAAACCTATGGCCCCCGGGTCTATCTCTTATCATATTTGCTTTCCATCTACCTTTATTTGCATCTTTACTTTTTGCATCTATATTATAAAATACCAAAAATATACTTATCTTATCATATTATCTTTTTACATCTCACTTTAGCGTTGGTTGTGAGTTCTCAGTTTGTTTGTGTAGGTGCGTGGGACTTTTGAGGAGCCTCCTACTGGATTGATACCTTGGTTCTCAAAACTGAGGGAAATACTTACGCTACACTTTGCTGCATCACCCTCTCTTCTTCGAGGAAAACCAACGCAAGCTCAAAACGTAGCAAGAAGGATTTCTGGCGCCGTTGCCGGGGAGGTCTTCGCTCAAGTCAAGACATACCAAGTACCCATCACAAACCCATCTCCCTCGCACTTATATTATTTACAATTTGCCTCTCGTTTTCCTCTCCCCCACTTCACCTTTGCCTTTTTATTCGCCCTCTCTTTCCCAATCTCCTCCTCTCTTTTCGCTTGCCGTTTTTCTGTTTGCTCGTGTGTTAGTTCATTTACCTCGTTGCCATGGCTAGTCCTCCTATTCTTATTCTCACTCCCGAACAAGAAATTCACAATTTTAAGCAAAGGGAAAGAGAAAGTTTAAAATATGCTTGGCATAGAATTTGCAATGCCCAATATAAAGCTACTAGGAAGCTTGCTACTTCGGTTCTTCTCCGCAGTTTTTATGTAGGCATTACCCCTTGGAATAGATGTGTTCTTGATATTGCTACCGGAGGTGATTTTATGAGTAGCCATACGTTTGATGCTTATAATGCTATGTTAGATTTGTTTGGCCCACCACCTCTTTTGGTTAATGGAACAGTTTTTAACTCTAGAACATGTGATGCAACGGCTTGATATTATTGAAAATAAAATTGCCACTATTGAGTTGATTGAAAATTTGGATAAAAAGATTCATAATCACATTACTCAACTTGGGTCTAAGGTTGGAGTTACTTTGAAAAATCTTAAGGAAAAGGAACCTATAGTCAATGAAGGAATAGATCTAGATTCTGCTAGAATTGATAAACTTGAGGATATCATTACAAACTTAGGTTCCGCGTTTTCCCCTATGAAAAACTATCCAAAACCCCCTACTAAAACTGCCAAATTTATTTATGTTCCTAAAAATAAAGGTAAATCTTCTAGCAAGGGAGACGCGGATCTCAAATCCATAAGTGTTCTTCCAAATTGCCTCTCTATCATTAAGGAACCTTTTGCTACCAATGAATTCCTTGAATTTTTGCGTAAAGGTTTAGCCATTGCTAAAAAGGGAGAAATCCCTAGAGATCACAAGCGCTCTATTGATGAATCTAGTGCCAAAGATGGCACTCGTTAGATCTATCTTTGTTTTTATGCCTAGCTAGGGGCGTTAAACAATAGTGCTAGTTGGGAGGCAACCCAATTTTCTTTATGTTTTTAGTTTTTGCTCCTGTTTAGTAATAAATCTTGCATATACCCTCCGCTTAGATGTGTTTTTATCTTTTAATTAGTGTTTGTGCCAAGTAGAACCTATAGGATAACCTACGATGACAGTTGATTTGATTCTGCTGAAAAACAGAAACTTTGCACGCACGAATATAATTTTGTTAAATCACAGGAACGTGCTTTTGTGTTGATTCTTTCTGCTACTGTTCAATAGACAAATTTTCCAGGACTTTCTATTTTGGTAGAATTTTTAGAGTTCCAGAAGTTTGCTTTAGTTACAGATTAGTACAGACTGTTCTGTTTTTGACAGATTCTGCCTTTCGTGTGTTGTTTGCTTATTTTGATGCACCTATGGCTAGTATTAAGTAGTATGAATCATAGAGAACTTGGAATACAGTAGGTTTAACACCAATTTAAATAAATAATGAGTTCTGAAAAAGTGTTCAGTTTGACCGTTTGACCGTCAGTTTGAAAACTTCATAACTAATTTATACTAAATCATAAAAATGCAAATAAGATACCAAAATATTCAGAAAAACATCACCTATATGTGTCATTTGCATTCATGAAAAAAGTGTTGGAAAGTGCACATTCGAGTTTTAGCTCTTTTGATACAACCATGAATAGTAAACTCTGAAAAAGTGTTGTCAGGACGCACTCTGCAACGAGCGTGTTCCAGGCGACCTGGTGTGGCACGGGCAGATTGTAGAACATCCTGTGTGCGTCGCCATGCCGGCGGCACTTGCTGTACATGTTGGCTAGCTCCGTCGCCGCGAGCACCTCAGTACAAATTTAGGAGTGAGGCGACCTCTGATGGGGACATGAAGGAAGACATGACGGCGAGTGCGTGGAACGCTCCCGGCAGTTCGGAGCGTGTGGTTCTGGACCTCATGCGCGTGTGGTGGACGAAGGCGGTCCGGCGGCGCGATGAAGCCGAGTTCAACGTCTTACCACTGAAAAAGTGTGGCAAGGCTTCATCGTGTCAGCCAAGATGGCCATTTTGCTACATAGGAGTATCTACTAGTTCCATTGCACATACCACACATTCCTCCTGGTTTGCTACATTTCTCCCTCATGAGGAAACTTTCATGTTTTCTGCACGAGAGCAAACAACGGTGTGCCGTTGATGCAGCACTGCTTCGAGCAAGTTTTTCTGGTTTGGTCCAAAGTGCTTCATTCCTGATGTCTCCTATTCTTAAGCGCCTCTCCTTTTCTATTTATTTTATTTCCTGCATTTTTGCTTTTAAAGAGTGTAGGAGAAAATTAGCTATGTGGTGAAACTCAATGAGTCACGAAGCATGAAAAGAACTGCTCACACCGATGGTTGCTTATATATATACATGTACGGAGTAGTATATAAGTTGTAAGTCATGTGAGGTGCGGTTGGTGAAATTATTTATCACCACTTGATTTTAGGAGATGCTTTTTACATAATGTAACCAAGGATTTTTATTTTGCGAGGGTGTAACCAAGGAATTTATATATGGAGAAGAAGGATGTCTTCTCTTATAAGCTTAGTCCAGACTTATGCTTGTCGTTTCAGATTTGGAGAACTAACTCACCTAGTTCTCTCTTGGTTATTTAATGTACGACATGAAAGTTTCAGATTTGGCAAGCGCCCCTGCCACTGCGAGAGCTTGCATTGCAACTGGGCATGAAAGTGTCTTGCGGGCAGACCTTGATAAGGGAGGTGAAGGTGCAGATGAATGCATGCGGGTGAGCATGCGAGTGCGCGGCCAAACTCAAGTGGCCGGGCGCAACATGCCCGTTGGTGAGAGGAGACAACAACAAGGCCGAGCAAATCATCCCACCCATCCACACAGTTTACATAATGAAAATATCTACATATTCCCCTCAAAAAAGAAAAATATCTACATATTTAAACTATGGTGTACAATAAGCAAAGGAATCGCACTAGTAACGCGTAAACATGTCTGGACTCGACACAAAATATTTTTTATAAGAACCACCATGCGTCATTACAATCTAGAAGATATTTTCCAACAATCTCACACTTCGGCCTCGAGACTTCACAAGAACTCTACTATTCCGAAAACTTGTACCAATTGTCAAACTGAGAGTGGAGTTTCAGCTCCCGGGTGCCTAGGCACCCTCTATGAATAGAAAAAAAAAATTGAAACTTCGCAACATCAAAGATGATCAAACTTTGTAGGTGATTGCAAGTTTTCATGCCAAAAAACCTTTCGAAGAGCTCTACAAACGAAAAAGATTTCAGTGCTTGAAGTTTTGAGTACTTTTACCATTGAAATCTGAAACTCGTTTGTGCATCTTTCTCTACATGATATTTTGGCATGAAAACTTGCAAGAACTTATAAAGTTTGACCATCTTTTATGCTACAAAGTTTCAGATTTTTTTTATTTTTTTCATTTGTTTTATTTTACTGTTCATAGAGGATGCCTAGGCACCCGGGAGCTATACACCTTTCCGTTGTGAAATTTCTGTAGGGCAACCTTGAAAGATGTAATGACAGTTTCTGCTTACCAAAAACCCCCACAATGCTCGTCCGCAGTTGGGGTATGTAGCAGATGTTCGTGAGCGCTCAGTGCTCGCCGTTCCTGCAGGAGAACATCACTACACCGCGTCCATAGATCTGCACGATGGGGCCATCACCAAAGCGCAACGTGCCTCGCACAGCTTCGTCGAGCTCCGTGAGCATGTCATGCCGCCCCGTCATGTGGTTGCTAGCGCCAGTGTCCAGGTACGAGCGCTGGTCGTCCGTGGCCACCGACACAACCCGCGCCTCGTTGAGGAAGATCTCCAGGCCTGGCGCGTGCGTAGACATCCATGTCCGTGCTGCTCACCACCGCACAGCTGGCAAGGAGTAACCCCGGCTGCTCGCGTCGACTTGAGCGACATTTTCCCGCTGATCTTGCTGCTCGCGCTGGTCCTTTGCATTCTTACGGCACTCTTACAGTCATTACAGAGTCTTATCTGAATTGTTGTACCAGGATTAGTGCGAATGAGCCCATATGCAACTGCAAGATTCCCATTGTGGGTATTGAGCAACTACCCGTTCCAGGACAGCGTCCTTGCCCAGCTTCCAGTCAAACGCCGCCTGCGCTTGCAGTACACGTCAAAGATCGTTGTGGAGGCATTCATGAGTTCATCGACAGCGCCGCGGAGCACTTGGACATCAACGCAGACAGGCAGCATGGACACGAGCATAACGGAGTCAAGCTGCACCCCGCAACGAGCACGTTCCAGGCAAGACGGCCTCGCGTGGGCATATTATCAAACACCCTGTGTGTGTCGCCAGGCAACAAAGTCTCGCACGGGCATACTGGAGAAGGAATAATAAGTTACATGTATCGCTGCATTTCTTTCTCATAAAAAAACCTCGACGTTTCTTTTCCGAGAGCAAAGACTGGTGTGGTGTTGAACTATCACTTAATTGAGCAAGTTTTTCTGTTTTGATCCGAACTGTTCCATTCCTGGTGTCTCCTATTCTCAAGCCTCTCCTTTCCTACCATTTTTTCTTGCATTTTGGCTACTAAAGGGTGTAGGAGAAACTTTGTTATGTGGTGTAACTCAATGGCTCGTGAAGCATGAAGAGAACAATTTACCCTGATGGTTGCGCATATATATCATGTATACAAGTTGTGAGTCATATAAGGTGAAGTTGGTGCAACTATTTATCATTGATTTTATGAGATGCTTTGTACGGAAGTAACCAATGTGGTGTAACTCAATGGCTTGTGAACAGAACCATTTACCTTTTATCTTGATGGTTGTGTGTATATATATCATGTATACAAGTTGTGAGTCGTATAAGGTGAAGTTGGTGAACTATTTATCAACCGTTGATTTTATAAGATGCTTTCTACAGAACGAAACC
>NC_041393.1:80274146-80302540 GCF_002162155.2 Triticum dicoccoides
AAAAAAACCATAACCAATGCTTTACATATGGAGGGCAAGGGATAAGCTAAGTACCCTAATATAAAACTAGTTAATTTCACCTGACAGTGTGATAGTCAAATCTTAGTCTTACTTGTATATTAGTTGTGTGAAGTTGTATCATCTCAAAATCCATATTCGGACTGCTTTCAACACTTCACTATCAGCAGTCACCACATGAACATTTATCGTCCTTTAAATGGTGAAATCGCTGAATAACTCTAATGATTATTTCCCATCCTGTCACTTGAGATTGTTAGCTTGGTTGCAATGCATTGTGATAGTCGTTACAGACTCAAAGGTTCTTCCATATCTGAATTGTTGTACCAGGAGCTGTGCAAATGAAGGTTCTTATGTGAATTGTTGTACTAGCAGCTCTGCGAATGAGCCGATATTCAACCGCAAGCTTCTTACTGTGGGTATTGAGTAACTGCGCCAGAACATCATCTTCTACATCATGTATCAAATCAATGTCTTGCACATATCACAGTTTGATCTCCTCTATTAGCGCTGCGAACCTTGCATAAATATCCTTTGCCTGCTAGTGATTTGTGCTTCCTGAATAGAAGGCGCGGATCTCGTTCTTGAGCTGCAAAATACTCCATCCAGGAGTCTTTTGGAGGCATTTCTTTTCCATAGAAATTCTCACCCTTCCACATTGAAGAATCTTGTGCCAATTCCAGATTCTTGTGCAACTTGCAAGCGCCTAAGATTGCACCATAAACACTAATGTCGGGGTTCATATGCATCTACTGGATAAAACACCACGGTTCATCTTGCTTCCCAACTCGGACAGAAAGATCCACCATGGTACCATAGTGCTCCATCCCACGTGCAAGCCCATAGTACTCCTTCATGCTCAAAAAATATTTTCATCCTTCATCAACCAAACCAGCATGACTGCATGCCAAGAGGATCGAGAGGAGTGCTCTCTAGTTGGGCACTCTGCCAGAATTTTTCATCTCTTCAAACAGCTCAACTGCGACCTTGCCAAAACCATGTGAGTCATACCCACGGATTATAGCATTCCATGTGATGACATGTCTCTCCCTTGCTGAGTTGAAGAAACTTCTAGCTATACTGTCGTGGCCATATTCTGCATACATGTGAATAAGGGCTGTCAGAACATGCGCATCTTGATTTAGGTGCAGCCTGATAGAGTATGCATGGACCAATCTTGCCGGCAGTGGGTCTTGAATGTCTGCAAGGGCAAGAATGAAACTGAGAAGAGCGAAGGAACCAGGTTTCATATTTACAAGCTGCATCCTGGAGAAGAGCCTCACTGCATCATCTGACCTTCCATTCCGCGTGAAACCGAGAAGACGGCATGAGACCCGTGACTTGTAGCCCAACTCATCAAATACCTGGGCAGCCAGCAGCAAGGTCGGTGCTCTTGCACTTGGGAGTACATGGTGATCTGTGCGTTCCTCACAAATAGCTCCCCTCATCAAGATACATCAGTCACATCCACGCCCTCCCCCACCATACTCTTGAACTGTGCCAGTGGCGCTGACCGCAAAAGCGTGCACCTTGCGGTAGACCCCAAGCGCCTGGGCATTAGCGTAGCCGGGCAGCACGGACACGAGCATGACGGAGTCAGGAGTTCAGGACGCACCCCATTCTCGTTCTGCATCTGAACCACCATCTACATGGCCGTCAACAGTGATCGCATTCCTCACGTACCGCACAACGAGCGGTCGAGCGTGCTCCAGGCAACATGATCTCGGACGGGCATATTTGTCCAACACCATGTGCGCGTCACTGGGCCGGCGGCACTTGGTGTACGTGTTCGCCAGCGCCGTCGTCGTGAGCGCCTCCGCTAGTCTCTGCGCTTCCGCGCAGGCGATCTGGTTTGATCCAAAGTGTTTCATTCCTGGTGTCTCCTAGTCTCAAGCTAAGCAAGCCTCTCATATTTTTGTATTTCTTCTTTCTTGCATTGTTGCTATTAAAGGGTGTAAGAGAAAATTTGTTACGTGGTGAAACTGAATGACTCGTGTAACCTCAAGAGAACCACTCACCATGATGGTTGCATGTATATATTAATATATATACACGTGTTCGCCAGCGCCGTCGCCGTGAGCGCCTCCGCGGGTCTCTGCACCGCGAGTTGAGCGTGGACAGCGTGGCCCATGGCGAGACCGCGCGCGGCGACCATAGTTTGAGAAACGAGGTGAATGTGCGGAGGACGGGGTTGGACACGGACGTGGAGGAGAAGACATGGCAGCGAATGCGGGGATGGCTCCCGACAGGTCAGAGCGGGCGGTCGTGGACCTCAGGCGCGTGTGGTGGTCGGAGGCGGCCTGCCTGCCGCCGGGAGGGGATGGTGATGAGGCCGAGAACATCTTTTCCCCCTTTTTTTTCTCGGGTTAATATTTTTTGCTGGTTATTATCACGTCATAAATTTTCTCGGGAGGGGGTGGCCAGAAACATGCATGTGTCTACGACTACTCCTCCTTGCACGTATCTCCATGTGTTTTTCATCCAGCTCGTGAGTAAACAACGGTGTGACGCTGAAGCACTGCTGATAGGAGCAAGTTCCTCCAGTTTGATCCAAAGTGTTTCATTCCTGGTGTCTCCTAGTCTCAAGCTAAGCAAGCCCCTCGTTTTTTTTTCTTTCTTGCATTGTTGCTATTAAAGGGTGTAGGAGAAAATTTGTTGTGTGGTGAAACTGAATGACTCGTGTAGCCTGAAGAGAACCACTCACCATGATGGTTGTGTATATATACACATGCTAAAACTGCTCATATAAGTTGCAAGTCATGTAAGATGTGGTTGGTGTTTCCTCTAAAAAAATGATGTGGTTAGTGGAACTATTTATCACTAGTCGATTTTGTGGGATGACTTTTACGGAATGGTTGCGTAAGCAATGCTTTATATATGGAGGGCAAGGGACGCCTTTTCTTTTAACCATAGTCCAGACTTAGATTTGTCACCAACTCATCACCTAGTTCTCTCTTGGTTAACTGTACATTGGCAAGCGCCCCGGCGAGGGAGCTTGCACTGTAACTGACGTGAAAGGAGTCTTGTGGGCGGAGCTTGAGAAGGGAGGCGAAGGTGTGGAGGAAGACGTGCTAGCGAGCACGCCTAGCAGGTCAGAGCGAGCAGACACTAGTGCACAAGGCCGTTAGTAGCAAATAATTTTCCCCGTGCGGCGCACGCCGTGACCGTCGATGAGTTATGCATTGATACATTACCTTTGTGTTTCTCCGATGAATATGGCTGAATTTGATGAAGTGGTATTCATGTTTGGCATACATTATCTTTGTTTTCTTCGATGAATACAACTGAATTTGATTAAGTGATATCCATGTTTGGCACTATAGACCTCAGGCTGTGGAATGAACAAAATGAAGGAAGAAAAATAAATTCTAGCAAGGGTGGGATGATCCACAACCTGAAGATTGAGAAATCAAAAGGAAGAGCCCACCTACAGATTGTGATATTTAATCTGACCGTAGTGATTGAAGGATTATGTCTTTTTTTTTTGAAAGATCCAGCAAATTGCTGGCTTGATTCAGATTAAGCAGGAAGCAACGGAAGCATAACATGGTGAAGATCCGAAAATCAAAGAGAAGAAAAAAAAACAGCAACCGTATGGGTTGCAGAGCAACACTACACTCTACGGAACGCCATCCATCCACTACAAGGCAACGTAGCTCCGACTCTGATGATGAACTACGAAAAGCTAGGCATAGTAGGCGTCATGGAAGATCGCCGAACGGACCACCTGTCGCGCGTGATCGTACGCCACCTGGGCCTCTCCATTGCAGCTTCGACTTCACAGCAACAAACGGCCGAGGCAATCTCACGGACACGCCGGAGAAGAGCCGACTACCTTGACCAATGCCATGCCTTCGACCTTGCTCACCCCATCATCGTTGCCACAGAAGCCACCGTGCACGTCCAGTCCGTAGAAGGCACCATTGGGATAAAGATCTTCAAGACAGTGCCCTCAAGAGGGGAAGCGACGCTGAAGACGACGCCGCCGCCCGATCCTACAACAGGATCTTGGTTTTCACCTAAAGGTCTTGATCCGGGAGTAGGGTTGCAAAGATCCCTGACGACGCCTCCAAGGAGGATAACGACGCCCACGGGCGCCGTCGCCGCCGGCCGGCGAGCACCGGCCAGGCTTTCACTCGGAGCAACCATTCCCACGCAGCCGACCAAAGGCCGACAGGTACCTCCACTGGACCGCACACCCCCAATGCAACGAGCACGCCAACGCTGCACCGGGCCACCACTGTACCATCCTCTATGTCGAGCCTGCAGAAACCAGATCGGGCCCTGCACCCCACACAACCACAACGGCCGGAGCCTCCCTGCTCCAGGCATCCACCACGGCCGGAGCCCCCCTGCTCCAGGCAGTGACATCCGGGCACCACCAACCGCCGCCAACCAGCCCATCGATCTCAGATCGGGAGCAGACCAGGCAGATCCAGATCCCCAGCTGGAGATCACATGGCCGAAGCCGCGCCACCACCAGCGCCGACGCCCAGCGACCAGATTGAAGGATTACGTTACTTAGACACTATGTACAAGTTTCATATGTTGTGGTAAAAATACCCCTACGCTAATTCTTTGAATGATTGATGGTTGCTAACTTGGTAGCTGTATTTTTGCTGATACGGTTGACATGCATTTGATACATGTGTTTATTTTTGTCTTCTTAAATAACATATTTTCTGAAACTTCACGTTGGAGATCATTAGAAAGAATATAGCATGCATAAACCAAGTAAATTCACAACATGAAATAATGCAGTGGACATGAAGCACATCAAAAGATGCATACATACTTTGCGGGAAATCCAGCATGACTCATGTGTTAATTTCTCACAAAAAGATGCATATCAAAAGATGCCCACGCGGCAGCACGCCGCAGCTGTCGATGCTTTATGTCGTGGTTTCATACGTGGTAAAAGGAAGACTCATGTGTTAGTTTTTTGACTGATTGATGCTTTATGCCGATGCTTTATGTTTCTTTTGCTCGGGCGTTGGAGAAACGTTAATGTGTAGAGGTGGCTTTGGGACTCAGGTACGTAGCAGTTGCGCTTGTGTTTCCTTGTGTTGCTCCTTGATGGTTTTCGCTTCGGATGTGTTCCCGTTTAGTCGTCGTGTCCTAATCATAGTGTCCCTGCAGTGAGTTCTCATCCGGATGGTCGAAGGTTTTGCTGGAGACTTATCTGGTCAGCTGATGTACCCCCAACAATTCAGAATTTTGCTTGGCGGGTGACTACAGATTCTCTGCCCACATGGAGGAACAAAAACAACCGGGGCCTTGAATTAAATGATCTATGCCCGGTGTGCTCTATGGAACCTGAAGACAGTTTTCACGCACTTTGCCGCTGCACACTATCAAGGATGCTTTGGGATACAATGACAGATGTTTGGTCCTTGCCTAGTATTAATTCCATGCAAAACATTGGTAAAGAATGGCTGCTACATGCGTTACAGCCTCTTTCGGATATTGAAAGGTCCATGCTACTAATGTTGTTGTGGCGGGCGTGGCATATTAGGAACGAGGTGGTCCATTACAAACCGCCACCGCCTATGGAAGCCTCGAGGCGTTTTTTGGTGAGCTACCTTGATTCTCTTGTCAGTATTAAGATTGACCTGTCCTTGGATGTAAGCAAAGGGAAATCTTTTGTCACTTATGATAACCCCTCTAACTGGTCAACTGCATTTACAAGAGAGACGGGGCCTAAATGGAGTGCTCCCAAGGCTGGCTGGGTTAAACTTAGTTCTGATGGTTCTTATGCAGAAGATGGCTCAGCAGGCGTTGGCATGGTGTTGAGAGATGACAAGGGTGAGATTATTTTTTCCTCTTGTAGGCAACTTTTTTCATGTCGAGACGCTCTTGAAGAGGAATTATGTGCATGCATGGAAGGGTTGTCGTTTTCGATCAAGAGAAGTGAGCTTCCTATCGAGATTGAGATGGACTCTATTGTTGCAGTAAAGTTGATCCAGGCAAAGGAGGTGGATAGATCAGTTTATTCATCGCTCATTAAGGAGATTAGATATCTCATGTCTATTCGTGATTCGTGTATTACTCATGTTAATCGTAGCCAAAATAAAGTTAGTGATAGCATAGCTAGATTTGCTCGTTTAGAAGGCAGAACCATGACTTGGATCGGTTCGGGTCCTACGGCTACTATGGAGCTTGCTACGACTGATTGTATGAACTTCTTGAGTTGAGTTATACATTATTCACCCGCAAAAAAGAAATAATGTCCCTGCAGTGCAAAAGAAAACATACAATCTTCTGTTGTTTCCTATGCAGCAGAGGAGGGGAATATAGACACGACAGATTTTTCTTCTCCGTGTTTTTCGGGTTTAGGTGATTTGCTTGATTAATCCTAACTGGTAGGTAGGGATTTTTTTTATTTGGCAAAAGGTGGATGCAAATGTCATTATCTAAGAGTGAGTTGGGTTTAACACTAAGATCCTAGAGGCAAAACAACTATATTCAGTTGTATCGATTCTGACAGTGTTTTTTCTACACCCACCGTTGGTGCATCCACGGTGCACCCATGCAAGAAAACATACACTACTAGGGAAAAGCCTAGCAGCAGCGCGGGTTTTGGGCCTATCAGTAGCGCGGGGAGGAGCGCTACTGATAAGGCGCTACAGCTAATGCTTAGTAATAGCGCGTCTGGACCCACGCTACTGCTAAATTGACTTAGTACCAGCGCTTCTTCAGAAAATCGCTACTGGTAATTAGTAGTAGCGCTTCTCCTCTCCCGCGCTACTACTATTATTTAGTATTTTATTTCTTTTCTATTTCATGTTGTATTCATACACCTTTACACAAGTTTTCATACAACAGGAATTTAGAGATTGTTTTTACATCATAATGAGTTATTACATCATGGGGTGAAAGAACCGTGGACTAGTTTCAAGTGGATGTCCATCCACTTGAAACTAATCCGCGGTTCTTTCACCCCATGATATAATAATATCATCATTGTCATCATATCATTAACAAATTATCATCATAATACATCATTGTCATATAACACCTCCTCAAGATCATCGTTTTCATCATTGACATCACATAACACCTCCTCAATATCATCATTATCAACTCTAACACATTACCACATAATAAACATATTGTACCTCATAGGACCTATTACATTCGATTAAGACCTACTACATTTTCTAAGGTAAAATAGCAAAAAACAAGATAGCCCCTGACTCTCCATTATGGAGAATGGAGATTAGCTTGTCTCCAATTCTTGCCTTTTGTTGAATGTTACTTCCACGAACCTCCTTGCGAATGTTCATACATTTCTTCCATTCTTTGATGATCATGTGTTCACGGGTTTTAGAAATCCGATATGCACAGGTGAGCTCCGTAGATTTACCTGGCAGTATGTTCAGAACTGAGAGGCGACCATGCAGAGACATCAGATGAGGCACACAATCCATCGGGAGTTTCTGTTGAAAAACATAATAATAACTTCGTAGTTAGCAATGATGTACTAGTTTTTTAGAAGTATGGAAAAGATGCGCGGATGTCGTAATAGTAAAAAATCTTACCAGGGTATCTCCAGAGAAGTTATCGTGGTTCAACACATGCACTAGTGGCACGTATTCACCATAATTTGGAGGAGTTCGATAATAGTCATTGTAATTCTCAAGAAGAGTACAAAATGCGATCAGATGATTTTTCTCCTTATACGTTAATTCGGTGCCATCGGTGTAGTGGGTTTTATCTACCATCTTCCGCACAGTCTTTGAAGAATTAAAATAAGCTGTCAATGGAAATAAGCTATCAACTATTTTGAAATAAACAATATAAATGATGGGTCCTTAGGTGTATTTTCTTTGTTTCGAAAGTGCTTCCCAATTTTGGCAACCAAAATGGGTTACGCTCTGAGCATTGCACAGATTTACTTCAAAATCCATATCATGATGGGTCCTTAGGTATATTTTCTTTGTTTCGAAATTTCATGGTCTTCAAAACCCATCCTCTCCAAGACATAGCGTCTTGCATGGCATGGGATAAGCTAGTCGAATTGTAAAATATGAAAATTAGACATTGAAATAGTTGAAGTCATGCTTAATTACGAAAAAAACACTTGTCGTTGTTGCGTACCGTTTCACAATCGAAGGTCTCCTCGAGCTTAATGCTGAAGCGCCGATCTTCGTCCAGCCGAACGAACCTGTCGCACATACCTCGATCGTCGTGGCACCAGCTACACTCCCCTGGGAGACCGTCGTCGTTCGAGTACGACATTTCCTACAATCATAATTCAAAGATTAAACTTGTACATATTCTAGCACAAGTCATGCCAGAATTCACGACAAAATCCGGCATGACCTTTGCTAAAAAAGGACATATCGAGCGCCTGAAATTTGCCGGAACGGAAATTGATCAACACTCCGACAAAACATAGGCCACTCGGAGATGTAAACTGAACATGAACGGCCACTTGGGCAACCACATATCCTATTTGAGCAACAACACAAGATATACAAGGATATTTGGCTGGTCTCACCTCGATGTCGGAGGGGGTCGGTGACTGGGACGACGGCGGGGATGTCGGAGGGGGTCGGTGACGGGGACGACGGTGGTCACCTGAAACCATATAAGTTATCACTAATACATCCCGAATAATTGCTTAAACTAAAAAATAACAACAAATATGACATGTTCAACTAGTTTTATTTATTCAACTAGTTCTTACTAAATATAAACTTACTATAAATAGAAAAAAACTAGTTCTTTCTAAAAATAAAGTAGTTCAACTAGTTATATTAATTATCTTACTAAAAATATATTATTTCTATTAATTCAACTAGTTCAACTAGTTTATTAATTTACTTACTAAACTAGTTCAACTACAACTAAAGTAGTTCAACTTCCACTACTACTACTAAAAATCTAGTACTAACTAAGCAACATCTAGTACTAGCTATGAACCCTAAATTAACATCTACTACTACTAAATCTAGTACTAACTAGTGGCAGGGGGTGGGGGCGACGGAGAGGTAGCTAGGGGCGGCGAGGTCGAGGGCGGTGGGATGAGGGCTGCCGGCGGAGGAGGGAGGAGGGGCGGCCGCAGGCGGAGGGAGGAGGGCGGCGGCGGAGGAGGGAGGGGCGGCCGCAGGCGGAGGGAGGATGTGCGAGGAGGGAGGAGGGACGGAAGGAGGGGAGTACCTCGGCGGCGGACGGACGAAGGCGGCGGCGGCGGCGACGCACGACGACGGTTACGTGGGCGAGAGTGAGAGTGTGAGTGAGAGGGGCGGTCGTGCGCGTGGGGATAAGGTAGGGATAGTTGTAGCGCGTTTGCCAAAACGCGCTACAGCTAACCTGAATAGCAGTAGCGCTGTTTAGTATAGTGCGCTACTGCTATAACTAGCGGGGGGCGAGGTCATGGCAACTATAGCAGTAGCGCTGTATGCGGTGGACGCGCTACTGCTATTTTTCCTGTCAGCAGCGAGTTTTGACGACACACGCTGCTGCTAAATAGCAGTAGCGTGGTATTTTAAAGAGCGCTGCTGGTAAGATTCTGTGTATAGGCTTTTCCCTAGTAGTGATACCAAAACATTTCAAAAAAATGTAAGACTTTGTGGGAATGATTATCAACAAATGTTAGAGAGGTTTGTAAAATTTCATGATCAAATGACATCCAAGGAGCTCTATACAAAAAAGACAAAATTACTCAAAATGTACGTGCATTGTTTGACCAAAATTTGTAATTTTGTCTTTTTTGTATAGAGCTCCTCGGATGTCATTTGACCACCAAACTTGGCAAGCCTCTCTAACATTTGTTGATAGTCATTTTCACAAAGTTTCAGATTTTTTTATAAATGTTTTGGTATGTTTTCTTGCGTGCGTGCACCGAGGGGGTGCACCGAGGGTAGGTTCAGCCACTACTTTCCCATTCTGATATCATGAAGTCATGATAGTGAGTGGTAGTAGAACAGAAAAGTAGAAATCATGTTAGAAATCAATTGATGGAATAATTGAACAGATTATCAATACTTCACAACATCACTGTGTTAACTCCAGTGAAGAATCGTATGAAATAACTTTTGGCCCTCACATTGTTACAAACATTCCAGTTTACACTTTTGCCGGTCTCAGGGGAACTGGAGCAGATGGCAGCGATCAATAGTGGCACCGGAGACGTGGCTTGGCCAGGCGACGGAGTTTCGGGCGTGGGGGCGGGGATGTCAGGTCCAACAATGGCAAAGCCGCAAGCACATCATGTGGCTCCGCCGGCTCAGCCGGCGAGAATAGCGCAGCTGAGGACAGCTCTTGAGCAATCCACCCGAAGGAGGTGGCGCGGGGGTGGCAGCCCCATCTGATGGGACTCCGTGCATGCACATGCATGTCGCCTAAAGACGACTCTGGGAGATCTGGATCATCTTGGAGTTCCAACCGAGCACCACGACCAATACATGCACCATGATTTGATAACAAAAGTTGCCAATATGCAATATCTTTAAATTGGTCAGAGGAAATAGTAGTGGAACGTAGGGACTGTGGTAGATCAGAAGAACTTGGAAAGTTGGAAAATGGAAAGGAGTTCTCATCGAAGATAACATCACGAGAGATGTAAACTTGATTGGCGGGAACATGAAGACACTTATAACCTTTGTGAAGAGAACTATACCCAAGGAAGGCACACTTCTTTGACCGAAACTCAAGTTTACGACTATATAGGGACAAAGATGGGGCCAACAAGCACACTCAAACACTTTTTAGAAGTTTAGTCAAGAACTTCGTTAAAGAGAACTTCAATAGGAGTTTTCATATTAAGCACACGTGTGGGAAGTCGGTTGATAAGAAAACAAGCCGTAAGGAAAGCACCACTCCAAAAATGAAAAGGAACTAATGCATGGGCTATCAGAGTGAGACGAGTTTCAACAACGTGATAGTCTTTGCGTTCAGCATGACTACTGTGCTGATGTGTATGAGCACAAGACACACGGTGAGAAATCTAAAGATTCTGGAATAAAAGTGTTGAGGTTGTGATATTCGCCTCCCCCACCCCCAAGCCTGACTGAACATGTATAATCTTATGCTTGAGAAGATGTTCAACATGTGACTGGAACTGAATAAAGATATTCAACACATCTGACTTTCACTTAAGAAGATAAAGCCATGTAAAGCGACTATAATCATCAATGAAATGGACATAATAGTTGTGACAACTAACATAAGTTTGAGCAGGACCCCATACATTAGAAAACACTATCTCTAGAGGATTACTGAGAACTCGACTAGATGAAGAAAAAGGAAGTTGATGACTTTTGCCATGTTGACATGTATCACACACAGCAATTGTTTTATTACTAGACACCATGGGAAGCTCATGATGATGAAGAACATGATGCACAATCGGAGAAGCTGGATGACCAAGGCGTGAATGCCACTAGGACGACGAGACGCGAACACCACTAAAACTACATGTGTGGCACATCCAAAGAGTAAATACCACCGCGGTAGCGACCCCTAAGTAGAATGTCATGTGTTGCTCTATCCTTGACAAAAAAATCAAAATGGGTGAAATTCAACAGAAACATTGTTGTTGTTGCGTCTCCTCGCGGCGGATGCGTCTTCGTCGGTCGATGGCTGGATCCGGATCTCGCGGCGGCGACGTAAGTCTGGTAAGTTTGCTGTTGCGTCTCCTGATCCCGGCGTCTTGGGTTGTGCACCCGATGGGAAGCTTGGAGGCCTCCCATCCCCCTCTTTGGCATCCTCTGCGGAGGCCTCGTCGCCGGCGGCGGCGACGGCGGGGTCGTTGGTGACAGCGTGTAACCTAGATCTCGATCTCTCTGCGGTAGCCTCCGGGCCGCGGGCCGCTCCAGTGTGTGGGCTTACTGGGCCTTGCGGTGTGGCTTTGACCAGTGGGCCTACCCTTCCTCCCTCCCTTTCGTTTGTAGTCGACTTCCCCCCTCTTGTCTCGTCTGGCCCAGTCGGGCCCACCGCCCGGGTTCCTGATCCTCAACCTCTCTCGGCCCATTTGGCGAGTCGGGCCCAGGTGGGCATGACTCGGACGGGCTATTTATGGATCCCCCGCGGTTCAGTATCCCCCCTGCTAGGGTTTCCGGCTTCCTCTTCCGATCTACGCCGCCACCGTCTCCCCATCCGTCGCCTCGTTAGATCTTCCCCACCTCCACCCCTCCTCCTTCCTTTTGCTGCGGTGCTTTCCATGGACAAATCGAGGGGCTCTTCCTGCGAGGCGCTCTCGGGCAGTAAGCGGTGCTGTGAGGACTCCCCTGCCTCCGCAGTGGATCTGGAGCTCGAGGCTTCGCTCCGCTCCAAGCTGGAGGCAGAGCAGGCGGCTCGCGAGCAGGTGGCTCGTGGCCGCGAGGCCTGGGTTTCGGGTCCGGAGCGATTGCAGCGCTCGGAGAGGGATGGTGCGCCGGGATCCGGCCCGCAGGGCTCTGGATCTGGCCCTTCTCTCTCTCCGGTGCTGGATCCGTGGGAGGCGGCGGTGGTCTCTGGCGGTGGGATGTCTTCGTCTTCTGCCTCCCTTCCCGCTCCGGGTGCGGGGCGTGGCTCGTCTGCTCCGTCACGTCCTCCGCCTCCCCCTCCTCCTCGCTCGATTGGGGCTGGTGCTGGTTCTCGTCCGCCGCCTCGTTCCTTCGCAGGACCGGCGCGTCGGCCGCCCGGTCCGGCCTCTGGGGCACCCCTTTTTCCGGGAATGGGGAATGGGATCCTGCCTCCTCCTCCGTCGCTTCCGCAACCCCGCCCATCCTCTGCCTCCCATAGCAACCCCTCGGTGCTCACCTGCTTCGCGTGCCACAGGCCTGGCCATTTCCAGTCTCGCTGCACCAACCCCCCTTTTGCCTGATCTGTCACTCTGATGGCCACCTCACGGTCAACTACTTGGCTAGGCAGAAACCTCCCGCGGTCCTCCAGTTCGGCTCGGGCCTTCCTGGTTGCGCCTTTTTCGCCTTCGACGGTGACCTGCCGGTCCGGGAGGTGGCTCCTGCTCTGTCTAATGCTGCGATTGTCTTGGTCAAGGACCAAAAGATTTCGCCCCAGACTCTTCTGGAAGGGTTCCGCATTTGGGATGAGGCTGGATGGGACTGGCAAATTGTGCAGCTGTCTGAATATGAGTTCTCTGTGGTGTTTCCCTCCAAAGAATGTTTGCGGATGATTGCCTCATGTACTAGCTTCACCTTGCCCCTCAATCAACTGGTGGTTTCTGTCAAAGCGACATCTTGCAATGGAATGGCAGTTGGTCCTCTCTCCCAAGTTTGGGTTCTGATTGATGATTTGCCTGCTGGTCTCCGCTCGCCTGCTTTTCTTTTATCCTTTGGGGTTTTGATTGGGAAGCCCATTGAGGTGGATGAGGAATCTCTGAACAAGGTTGGCCCTGCTAGAATGAAGGTTTGGTGTCTGGATCCTGATCGTGTGCATGGCTCTATTGATATCTTTCCCTCCCCCAATGGTATTAAGCTTCGGGTGCAGGTGGAGGGGGCTGCCGCTTTTCAAGCTCCACCTCCCCCTCCTCCTCCGTCTAACCCTTCGAACAAGCATGATAAGGAGGGGGACAGTTCTTTGGGTGGCCCTAATCAGAGTTTTGGGTCTAACCTCCGCTTCACTCAATCTGAATGGGATGGTCTGGCCGACTCTGAACGTGAGCTGTTTCAATCCCAAGCTCCTTTTGGTGGTGCTCCTTGTGATGACCCGGTGATCCCATCTGCTGCTCCGACTGTCCCAACTGCTGATGCTGATATGTCGAAGCTCCCTCCCTGCTCCGCTAACCCCGTTTCTGATGCCTGCTCCAACCTTCCTGTCCGCCCGCTCTCCCCCACTCATTCGGGAATTGAAGATCTCCCTGTCTCCCCGGCTCGTGACGTGGTGGAATCCCAGCCCTTCCGGAAGAAGAAATCCTCAGTGCGCAAATTCTCGGCTAAGAGTCGGGACTCGTCGGGCTCGAAGCAATCCATGACGGGGATCTGTCGGCGTCTTGATCAAGAGTTGGGATCCTTGTCCCGTTCGGGTCCCCATGTTGGCTCTCCTGCTGCGCGGTCGCCTGCTATTCGATCTCCGGTGTCCATGGCTCGCAAAGGAAGGTGGGTGGCGAATTCAGGTGGTTCTATCCTGGAGCGGGCTGAGACGCGGGCCGCGGCGAAGGATCTCCCCCCCCCCCAGGTACTTCCCCCGTCCCCTCTGTTGTTGTTTCTCCGGTTAGGTTGGTTCTACCTCCTCTTTCCGATGATCATCTTTTAAATATCATGTCGGATGTGGGTGTGGTGGTTGATTCTTCTGTTGGCTCTCCTAGATCGCTACTTGCTATTATTCGGGCTAACGAGATGGCTCAGGCAGCCATTGCTAAAGCCAAAGAGGCCGTTGCCTCTCAGGTTGGGGATTCTGGTTGTGATCCGGATGTGGACACGGGCGCTGGTAGTGGCCAGCCCCGATCCATTTTATCTACGAGGGGCACTAATAAACGTGCTAAACCCTGCATGGCCCCTTCAGGTCGAGCCTCCGAATCAAGAATCTTTCTTTTAAATGAGGGCATTATTCTGGAATATTAGGGGGGTTCGGTGCTAGGGGGCGCCGTGACCAACTTAAAGATTTGGTTCGTTCTAATTCTATTGACTTTGTGGGGCTGGTTGAAACCTTCAAGGAGTCCTTCTCCCCTAATGATTTCTCTGCTATTGTGGGCATGGACAGATTTAACTGGCATTTTTTACCTGCTTCGGGTCACTCTGGTGGGATCTTGATTGGCTCCAATAAAGATATTTTTGATTTTGTTGCTTTTGATCATGGGATCTTCTGGGCCAGTGTTGTTCTTTCGCATAAAGCTATGAATAGTCTCTGTGAGTTTATCGTTGTTTATGGGCCTGCGGACCATTGTCTGTCGCCCTTATTCCTTAATGAACTTTCGTTGAAGATCGACTCTTGTAATCTACCGATGGTTATCGGGGGTGACTTTAATCTGCTGCGGTGCCCTAATGACAAGAATAATGATAACTTCTCTTGGCCTTTAGCTAATGCCTTTAACGACTTCATTAGTGCTAATGCTATTCGTGAGCTTCCCCGGGGGGAGCCCGCTATACTTGGTCCAACCATCAGGCTACCCCTATTAGATCCGTGCTTGATAGAGTCTTCATGTGTTCCAGGTGGGATTCCTTGTTCCCTAGGGCCTCGCTTAGCGCCAAATGCATTATAGGTTCTGATCATACCCCCTTAATTCTTGACGACGGGTCCATTAGCCTTAGGCCTCCGGCTAGATTTCAATTTGATGCCTCTTGGTTATCTGTTGATGGCTTTGTTAACATGGTTGCAGCAAAGATTTCCCTTTCACTCTCCTCCAACCTTCGCTCTTTTGGGCCTCTGGATGACTGGCACTCGTGCTCCTATAACCTGCGTAAATTTCTCAGAGGTTGGTCTCGTAATCGTGCGGCGGAGGATCGTCGTACCAAATCTTTGCTCGAGGATCAGATCCTGTCTCTGGATCGCGCGGCCGATTCTTCTGGGCTCTCTGCCGAGGGTTGGGCAGTTCGTTATAATCTTGAGGCCGCTTTAATGCAATTGCACCACCAGGCTGAGATTTATTGGCGTCAGCGGGGTACTCTAAACTGGTCTTTAAAAGGCGACTCCCCTACTGCGTATTTCTTTGCGATTGTGAATGGTAGGCGTAGACGGTGTGGTATTAATAGCCTGTTGATTAATGGTGTGCGATCTTCGGAGCAGTCGGTTATTATGGCTCATGTGGTGGACTTTTTCTCTTCATTGTTGGGGGCTAAACCTCAATCGGGCTTCTCTATCTCTCCCTCCCTATGGAACTTAGGTCTTAAAATCTCTCCCAAGGAGAATGCCTCCTTGATGATCCCTCTTTCTGATCAGGAAATCTGGGATGTTGTTAACACTGCCAATCCCAATGCTGCTTCTGGGCCAGACGGCTTCTCCATTCCTTTCTATCGTAAATTCTGGCCCCAGTTAAAACAGTTGGTCTGTAATGTTATTCAGGGTTTTTGTCTTGGTACGGTCGATATCTCCCGCCTGAACTACACAGTGATATCCCTGATTCCCAAGGTTAAGGGTGCTGATGTTATTTCCCATTTTCGGCCTATTGCTTTGATTAACAACTTTGCCAAATTCCCGGCTAAAGGCTTTGCGAATCGTTTGTCGCCGGTTGCTCATAGAGTTATTAGTCCTTTTCAATCGGCCTTCATCAAAGGGTGTTTCATCCTTGATGGTATCATATCCCTTCATGAGATTGTTCATGATCTCCACGCTCGGAGAGCTAAAGCGATTATCCTTAAGTTAGATTTTGAGAAAGCTTATGACTCGGTTAGCTGGCCCTTCCTCAAGCAGGTCCTTCTTGCTAAAGGTTTCGGTGGTGCTTATGTTCATCGTATCATGCAGTTGGTCTCGGGTGGCCATACTGCCGTTTCGGTTAATGGTTTCGTTAGCAATTTCTTCGCTAATGGTAGGGGCCTTCGCCAAGGAGATCCGGCCTCCCCCGTTCTTTTTAATTTTGTGGCCGACGCCTTCTCGTGCATGCTTTCCAGGGCGGCCCGTTCTGGGCATATTGCTCCTGTGGTCTCCCATCTACTTCCGGAGGGCGTTTCCCACCTGCAATATGCGGATGATACAATTATCCTGGTGGAGCTGGATGATGCCTACATTGCCAACCTGAAATTCATCCTGTTGTGTTTCGAAGCTGTTTCGGGTCTTAAGATTAATTTCGCTAAAAGTGAGGTCTTGGTAACGGGTGTGGATGGGGCGGAAGCCTTGCGGGTTGCCAGGCTTCTTAATTGTTCATTGGGTTCCTTTCCCTTCAAGTATCTAGGCCTTCCAATTTCTCCTGGTGTGCTCCATGCTAAAGATTTCGCTCCGGCGGTCGCTAAAGTAGGAAACAGGGTGCTCCCTTGGCGGGGCAGATATAATACCAATGCTGGCAAAGTTGCTCTAATTAACTCCTGCTTATCCTCTCTCCCTATGTTTCTTATGGGCTTTTATCTTCTTACGGATGGCGTGCATGCTGGTTTCGACAAACATAGGGGAGCCTTTTACTGGAATTCCACGGATAACAAACGGAAATATAGGCTGGTCAAATGGAAGCATATGTGTAAGCCTAAAAACCTTGGGGGTTAGGCATTCTTAATACTCGGGTGATGAACATTTGTTTACTTATCAAGTGGTGGTGGAAAATTTTGACTAGTGGGGCTGATTCATTGTGGTTTTCGATTCTTAAGGCTAAGTACTTCCCACACTCCAACCCGCTCTTTGCCACCGCGAGGCGCAGTTCTTAATTTTGGAGATCCCTTGTCAAAGTCAGACCGATTTTTCTGGATCATGTTAAATTTATTGTTGGAAATGGGTTGGCAGTTCGCTTTTGATTGGACTGGTGGTCTGGGGATGCCCCCCTTGCCGCCAGATTTCTGGTTTTGTTTTCTTATTGTCCTAATTCGTACATCTCCATCGCGGAGGTGGCAGCGAATAACTGGGATCTGGCTTTTCGTCGGGCCCTGTCTCCTGAAGAGTTGGAAGAGTGGCAAAATCTCTCTGCCCTCTTCCCTGTGCTCTCGGAGTCGGCCGATTCTGTGGTCTGGCCTCATTCGGCCTCTGGTAGATTTACGGTTAAGTCGCTTTATTCTAAACTTATTGGTGGTACTCCTTCGCCCAGATTTTCTTGCGTTTGGAAGTCCAATGTCCCTCCTAAGATTAAAATTTTCCTTTGGCAAGCCTTTCGTGGTCGCCTCCCGGCTGCTGACCAGATCAAAAAGCGCAATGGGCCTGGTTCAGAGTTTTGTCATCTTTGTGGGGCCTTGGAGAACTCTGATCACATCTTTTTCAATTGCGTGCTGGCCAAGTTGGTTTGGTGTTGTGTCAGATCTTGGCTTCAGGTCTCTTGGAACCCCTCCTCTTTCTCCGATATTCGAACCCTAGCCAAAGCTTTGGTTGGGGTCACCAAGAGGGTGTTTTGGGTCGACCTGGGAGCCTTATGTTGGTCTCTCTGGACTATTAGGAACAAATTTACTATTGAGCTTATCTTCCCATCTAAGCCTGCTGACGTCCTTTTCAAATCATGTATATTATTGCAGCAGTGGAGATCATTGACTAAGGAGGCTGATCGGGATGCCCTGGACCTACTCATCGACAAAATTCGGGCTTCGGCATCTCACATCTCCAGGCGGGACCCCGTCGCCTAATCCTGGTGGTGCTGTTTGCGGAGTTTAGGTCTTTCTCCTTTCCGGCCTGCGCGCCGTGTATGGCAGTTGCCTGTATCCTTCCTTCTTTGGGTACTCTCAAACTTTTTGCTTTGTGTTCTGCATGCGTTGTCCTTGCTAGCTGGTTACTTTCCTATTCGGTTTCCGTGACGCTGTCGTGTGGCTTTATTTATAAAGTCGGGCTTTGGCTTTTTCTCTAAAAAACATTCTTGTTGTAAGTTAGTCGAGGAACAGACAGGAGATGACGGGTGACAAAGGGAATGAAGAACATTGGAAAGTTGAAGGTGACGAGATGTGGATGTAGGAATATATGCTTGACCAATATGAGGGACATGCATGCCTGACTCATTTGTTGCATGAACATTTTCATGACCTTGGTAGGGCTCGTACGCACCAAGCTTAGAGAGCTTGCTCATCAGATGATCTGTAGCACTAGTATCCATGTACTAGCTGGCATCGACAAGATAAGAAGGGTTCTTCCCTTGTGTCGCCATGGTAGCTTGACACTAACTAACTGTTGCGTCTGTCACTGCAGATTCCTAGGAAATCACGCTTGAAGTGTTTATGGCAGCAAGAGGCAAAGGTGGATGGGGATGCCGCACAACTGCCAGGTGGGTGGTTGCCCTGCACTACTGGAATCAAAGAATTTGCCATCAGCCAGGTATTTGTCGTCAGCTAGCGGACGGTAAAGAAGGGCTTTATTGTCCGCTTTTGGAAAACGGACGGCAAAGAACTGGCTGACGGCAAAGATGCTATTTGCCATCAGCCAATTCTTTATCGTCTGCTGGCCGACGGCAATGAAACTTTGCCGTCCACCAGCGGACGGCAAAGAGGCGAGTGGGGTCCAGTGGAGGCCCAAACCCTAATGGCGGAACTTTGCCGTCCGCTAGCGAACGGCAAAGCCGTTCTACCTAACGGCCCTAACGGCCCATCCCTCCTCACCTCTCACTTCTCTCCCTCTTTCTCCCCCGTCTGCCCCCAACCGCACCGTGTCGCCGCCTCGTCTGCACCCCGCCGCTCCACCGATGACCCGGCCTCCCTACTCCGGTGAGCCCCCTCCCAATCTAATTTAGGAGAAATGATTCATATATATTACACAGGATTCATATGTATTACATAGAATTCAAACTTATTCCTAATCTAGTCTAACTACTCGTCGTCGGAGTCGGCGAGGTTCATGACCTCGCCCGCACTGTTGCCATCGCCGTCGTCGTCGCTGCTCTTGACGGCGGCCTCCTAGTCGACGTCGTCGTCGTGCTCCACCGCGGGCGCGTGTGCTGCCACCATAGCCGCCGCCGCGTCTAATGCCGCCTGCAGATCCATGGCCTCCCTCGCCGCTGCCGCCGGGCGGCGGCGACCGCTGCCTCTACCTGCGATGCCCGTAAGGCGAGGAGGTAGCCAGGGCTGTCGTCGGGGTCCCCCTCCTCGCGCAGCGCAAGTAGATCCGGCGTGTTCTCAACGGCGTGAGGGGCAGAGGGTCCGGCGACTGCGGGTGCCAGACGGCGGGGCACCATGACGGCCGGAGGGCGATGGCGGGAGTGGCCGTCATGGCGCGGAGCAGATGAGGAGCCGCCTGCCTCCCGCCGGAGCTCGCCGGCGATCGCCCAATAATCTTTGACATCCCAAAATTGGTGGCAGCCGACGATGTTCCAACGGCCGCCATGGTAGCGGCGGAGCTCGTCCGGCGTCGCACCGGGGCCCCTCGTCGGGTAGCCGTCGGCGGTGACGTGGAACTCGTGTGGCAGACGGCAGCTCGATGACACCATTAGCCCGACGGCGATGAGCTCATCGGTCTCCGATGTCCCGAGGCTCGACGGCCACAAGCCGCTTCTCAAAGGACCGCCGCTGTCGCCGGACGCCATGGTCGCCGCCGAGAGAGGGAAGCGCGTCGGGATGGAGGAGGGCAACAAGAGAGGGAAGGGCGCGGGGGAGTGGAGTGAGGGGTGTCGATGTGGAGGAGGGCGCCGGGGAGTGGAGTGAGGGGCGTCAGTGTGAAGGAGGGAGGCCGACGGGAGCTTATATAGGCGGGCGGGCGGCGGGGTAGGTAGGCGGTGACCCACCGGAGTAACGACGGCCTTAATGGCGCGTCGGAAGCCGTACGGGCGGCGGACGCCTCGGGAACCGCCGCCTTGATGGTCACGCGGGCCGCACGACGGGCGGCGGACGCCTCAGGAATTGTCTGGAAGCTGGCGTGTATGTTGACAACCCAGTTCTTTGCCGTCAGCCGGCTGACGACAAAGCCTCCCATTAGCCACCTAATGGGGCTAACATCTATTCTTTGCCGTCCACGACATTTCCCGTCAGCCACCGACAGCAACAACCCTTTGTCGTCTGCTGTGAGAAAGCTGGCGGCAAAGAAGCTATTTACCGTCGCCTCCTTTGCCGGGCAGGTTTGCCGTCGGTGGCGGACGGCGAAGGCCTTTGCCGTTCGCTTTTGATGCCTTTGCCGTCTGTCATGGCAGACGGCAAATAAGTTGATTCATGTAGTGCTGGTTACTGCATGGTATTGTCTAATCGCCATGGAGCACGTGGCGGACTGAGAAGCAAAGCTTCCCTTGTGCACCAACCGTTCATCTTGAGACGTGGTAGGAAGAGGACCATGTTAGTGATGCCTTCAATCCAATGAGCGCCGACCAGATAGCACAGAGGATCAACTGCTGTTGAGAAATCCAAGCGTGATACACTGAGTTGAGCATGGCAAAACGAGCGCCACCAAATGCCGTGGAGGAGAGGAACTGCACTGGCACGACAAGGTTTGGTCGATGAAGCCTTTGAGGTAATGACTACGAAAGAGAGGGAGAAACTGTGCACACTAGTACTCTCTCTGTAAACGAATATAAAAGTGTTTAGATTACTAAAATAATGATCTAAACACTTTTATATTAGTTTACGGAGAAAGTATAAAGTAGTTATTGGTGGATGACTTCACAGTTAGAAGGTGAGCAAAATGGACCGACGCTAGCAGGTTTCCATGAAGAACCCCAATATGGTGGCATCAGCAAGGGCGGGGGCTGGCAGGGAGCCTTGCCCGATTGGGGATATGGCGAGCACCCATTCAGTAGTGAAGAAAGTCGACGCAGCCGATGGGTTAGAGAACATGGGGCTGACAGTGAGCGTTCTGATGGGGAAGGGTGGGAGCCCGACGGAAGTGGAGGAGGCAGAACTCCCACTGAGGAGCGCAGCAAGCGTCGGTGGGAGGCCAAAGGCAGTGGAGGAAGAGAAGGTATGTGGAAGAAGAGGTGGCAGCGGCCGAAGACATGATGGATGTGATATGGTGGCGGCGGCGGAAGCGAGTTGGAGATTGGCCTAAACTGATACCACGTAAGGCATAGGGTTTGATATGTGTTTCGGGTGGATAGCATGGCCCTCTGGCTTTTCATATATATTTATATACTAGCACATATGCCCATGCGTTGCAACGGGGAGATAAATTTTTTTTAACAAGTTGTGGGAGAGATAATTGATATGTTCATCAAAAACGGTTTCCACGGCGGTCGGCGATAAAGGAGTTGCGGTCTTCTCACGGGTCATGTTTGGCCCGCGAGATCTTGATAGTGATGGGGTTGGTCGGCATGGTGGCGACCACCCAACTGGTATCTTTTTTCCCTTCCTGGCCCACCTCCGTCTCGAAGTAGTGGTTGCGTCCTCTTTTGGTTGCTTCGACCACTTTCTCATATGATGATGTAAGCGGATGGATTACTAATTGCAGCGCATAAATTATGTTTCATCAGCATAATCAGCACATAACCAGGCATGAATGTCCCTTCATTATCAAGATTTATTCGCTTCAACTATTTTTGCGCTCACATGCCCATAAATTTTATTAATTAAAGCAAGACAAACATATTCTCTTTTATTAGCAGTGTGCCAAAATATTCCATTATAGCGAACCATCGTATTATCTTTTATTGACACGTGCAAGTTAGCTCTGGCAATAATTTGCGGAGTCGTTCTGCTCATAATTCTTGAGACAACTTCCTTATTCTCATACAACCTCCTTATTTCCAGACAACTTAGAGACATATAAAAACTGGTGCGATTTAGTATAAAATTTCAAGATGGGACTGTTCCTATCATAATTGCAAGCTAGCTGAGTTGGTTTTATCTGTCGGCACAATAGGGAAGGTCCATAGTTCAACCTCTCGCAAGTTAGCTCTGGCAATAATTTGCGGAGTCGTTCTGCTCATAATTCTCGAGACAACTTCCTTATTCTCATGCAACCTCCTTATTTCCATACAACTTAGAGACATATAAAAACTGGTGCGATTTAGTATAAAATTTCAAGATGGGACTGTTCCTATCATAATTGCAAGCTAGGTGAGTTGGTTTTATCTGTCGGCACAATAGGGAAGGTCCATAGTTCAACCCCTCGCCCCTCGCGCCCTTTATTTTTTGCTGCTCGTCCGTGTGGCAGAAAAATAAATAGGTGATAGGTCCATTTTGGCCTACCAAGGGATAACCGAAAAAATTGGGGAGCTACTTGTGGAATAGACTGAACAAAATCGATACTTATTTTTTTTCTTAGAGCAGTTGTGTGGGAGCCACTATATGACGTTGGTTCCGTCAAATGGCACGTGGAATGCACAACAGTTCGCGTCTGGGCACTTGCAGGCACCGAAATAACCTATGTTTGCAAGGCACGAGTAATAATCCAAAAAATGACATGTTGAACGATCGAACACATAACATTAAAGACCCGACCACGTGCTGCTAGCCATGGCAACAAACTCCTACTCCTAACCAATGGCCAGCCCGAAAACATACTGCAATGTCAGATTTAAAACATTTTCTGAACTTTTCTAAAAATATGAATTGCCGAATATTCTAGGAAATGTGAACATTTTCTGAAATTACGAACAATGTTTTAATATTCTATCCATTTTGGAAAAAACATGAACAAAATTTGAAACAACATCATTTTTTGAAGACATGAACCTTTCATCAAAACCCAAACATTATTTTTAATTTGTGACCGACTTTTGAAAACGGAACATGCTTTGAACATTCCAAACAATTTTATAAAATGTCTTTTTGAACACGGACATTATTTTGCATCTGTGAACATTTTACCACTGTTCAAGAAATCTTCCGATTCACCGATTAATCTTCTGATTTATCGCTAATTGGGGGGTGACCGATAAAATTATGCCTTATCTTTGCCGTTTATCTTTTGGACCGATTTATCGTTCTGACAAGCGATTTATCGGGAATCTACCAATAAATTAGACCTATTCATTGCACTATGTTGGCAAAAACTATGTTTATTTATGTTTTGTGGACCTTGTTACGGAATATGTACTATTGCCCTATTTTGTTTGTCATTTTACGAGGATTCAAAGGCTAGAAATCAGGGTAACACTTATGTCAAATATTGTTTTAGTGTTGAATATAGTGTATTTTAGTGTTGGAAACCTGAGATTTGCAAAAAAAAATCCGATTAATAGTCGACCGATAAAATCGATTAATCGGCCGATTTCCGATTAATCTCTAATCCCTAGCTGGCCGAGACGATAACGATAAGCGAAACTTCAAATTTCGAATAATTTTTAAAATACATGTTTTTAACTCACAAATAATTTTGGACTATTTCTGAATTTAAAAAAAACTGAGAACGAGAAAATAAATTAATCTGCCACACATTTTTCAAAAGGGGAAGGCAATATTGTAATTCCAACATTTTTTATAAATTTGACAAAATTTAAAATTCTGAACTTTTTGAAAAATTTGAATTACGATCTGAGAATTGCATGTAAGTACAATATCCCGTCAGATCCCGATCCAACAACCTTTATAGAATCTAGACGTGTTTTATCAAAAAGCCCTCAAAGAGTCCGAGAATTGCATGTAAGTACAATATCCCGTCAGATCTGGTTTGCCCTGAAGATCTCTTCAAACTGAAACTAGAAACACCCATTACCTGACCATAATCAGGGTACAAAACGAAGTTTGGAACCATCAAAGTTTACGTGATAAAACTCAATTTCGCTGCAAAGTTTGCGCGGAACCATCTTAAAACTAGTCTCGTTGTGAAGTTTGCATTGATGACACTAGAAGTAAAGGTTTGCCATTATTGTTTAATCTCAATCGAGTTAGTTACAGATCTCATGATTATGATTTTACCCTTAAAATGGAAGTACTATTTAATAGCTGGAGATGGTACTTGTAAAACTTCTGCTGGAGTACCGAATGTTATTCTTTTTCAGATTAGAACCAAACGGTATTAATAATGACAGATGGATGGCTCATATTCATCCTGGACATTCTTAATAAAATTTTAAATATATTTGAAATCAAAATTTAGAAAAGCCGACTGTACTTTAAAACTGACACGTATTTACAAACAGGGGTAGTATTACATATTATCTCACGATAATATTGCAACTCGCAACTCATTCACCAGAAAATCAAGATGTCCACAGAAATCAATAACAGAATGATAACCTAATAAATAGATAGAATGTATGAGCGAAATTTTTGTCACATTGTCCGGCGTCGGCTCCCTCTGTTTTTCGGACGATGAGAACGAGAAGAATGACCGGGGTAGTGCAATGACAAAGTAAAACAGAGCACAAGTGAAATGGCAAAATAAACAAGTTGTGGCCATGGCAAGATGTGTGACAAGTTTAGACCAGCAGGACCTCTTGGAGATTTTGCATCCTGCATCCTCGAAGTCCTTGTCCTTGTCCTGCATCCGAACCTCCATCTCCATGGCAACCCGAGCTTGGCCCTCGCGTTTTTTCCAGAGAAGGAGGAGTACCCCTGCCTCTCCATCGAGCGATGTACACAACCATCTTTATTGCATTATTCAATAAGGCCTTACAAAATAAATACATAGGTCAATCCAAAGCCACCTTTCATCACCCTACCTACAAAATTGATGATGTGACCTCGCGCCACGCACACCAAGAAATCTGGTGGCCTCACCAAGTCGCCCGCCGGCTAATCGGTAGCACCAACCAGTCTAGCAGACCCTCGGCGTGCACCGCTTGCGCACGCTGTAGAATTTGTCACCGCCTTCTTCCACGGTCCCATATTCAAGAGCAATCAATGCACTGATTGCCGTCGGCTCCACCACAACACCAGAGAATGCCAGCCTCCTGCATGCTCCCATCAAACGGTATCCAGCGCTGAGACCCCGCTACACCTTGCCGGCAAGACTCGCCAGTGTCGATATTGTAGATGGCACGCCGCTCCACCTGGGTCACCGCACGAGAAGCATACGGAGACATGCACCCACCTACCAAGCCAAACACTTGTCCCTCCAGCCAATGTACAACCCCAAAGATGATGCCCCCATGGGGTAACGACGCAGGAACCTCGCCACCATCCGATCCGGAAAGCCCAAATCTTGGGTTTCTCCGGGGCACACAGGGTACGTAAATCGTACCACAATGCCTTCAACGAGGTACAACGCCCGCGGGTACAGCCATTGAGAGTTTCGGCCGAGGCTGAACCAATCTTTCGCTGGCAAATTTGTGCTCATCCCCGGTTGGACCACCAGATCAACGTCCTCCGTCATCCAGCCCGCCCATAGGTGCCGTCTGCCACCAGGAAACCGCATGACCGGAGCTGCACCACTACCCGGAACCGCCATCCCGCCTGGGTGAGCCATTGACAGCAGAGAGGCCCTAACTTCTGTGCCACCGACGTCGGACGATGCACACGTCAAGGACAGCCACGCGGATCTCCATCGCAAACCGCATCTCGGAGCCACGGCAGAGGAAGCCCCCCCCCCTCCCCGCCGCCGCCATCATCCCCTGCCTAGGCTTTGTGCTGTGGAGCTCCGGTGGTGGCAAGGGGAGGGGTGGCGGTGGCTTGAAGCCCTAGATCGAATCGGGGGAAGGGGATGGGGAGGGAGGAGATCGCAAGGAAGGGGGTCAAGGAGACGGGCTGAAGCGGCTCCCGGAGAGGAGGGAGGAGATCGGAAGAAGCGTTCTCCTCCAACTGTAAGACTCTACAGGGCAATCCGTGCTTGCCCCGCTATGAGCGCGTTCTAGGGAACGATGTCTGCCACGGTTATATGCCAAACTCCTTGACAACGTCGCCGAGTCACAGCACTTGGCGTACTTGTTGTCCAGCTTCATTGCCGCCAGACCGGGCGTGGACAAGGCGGCCCATGAGGATGGTTGCGCATTTGCGGAGAGTTTGAGGAGAGCGGTGAATGTGTAGAGGACGGGGACGTGGAGGAATGTATGCCAACGATCGCTGGGAGTGGTCCTGGCAGGACAGAGCGTGGCGTCGTGGACCTCTGGCGCGCACGATGGTCGGAGGCTGCCTGCTGGCCACCTGGAGAAGACGGCGACAAGGCAGATCATCGCATCGTTTGCCCTTACCATGTACAATTTTTCTTTCTAGATAAACAAAAAAACATGCGGTCTGTCTACAATCACTCTTTGCAAAGTACTCCCTCCGTTCCTAAATACTTGTCTTTCTAGAGATTTCAACAAGTGACTACATACGGCGTAAAATGAGTGAATCTACACTTTAAAATATGTCTACATACATCCGTATATTGAGTCCATTTGAAATGCCTAGAAAGACAAGTATTTGGGAACGGAGGGAGTAGTTGACGATCACATCACAAGTATTGAAGCCTATCCATGAACTAAGCCCTTGTTGTAATCTTCAGGTTACATTGCACGTATATCCATGTTTTTCTGCTATGTTGCTACATTTCTTCCTCATGCAGAAACTTGGATGTTTCATTATCCAAAGGAAAGAATGGTGTGGCGTTGAAGCATCGCTTCCTGGAGCAAGTTTGTCTCGTTTGATCCAAAGTGTTCCCTTCTTGGTGTCTCGTTTTGTCAAGCTAAGCTGACCTCTCATTTGTCTATTTCTTCTTTTTTGCATTGTTGCTATCAATACTTTAGGACAATTTTTTTGTTATGTGGTGAAACTCAGTGACTCGTGTAGCATGAAGAGAACCACTCACCCAGTCCTGACTCACCCCATGGCTGGCTATACATATATACATATATACATGTATATAAGTTGCAAGTCATTCCTGGTGTCTCCTATTCTCAAGCTAAGCTAGCCTCTCAATTTTTTTTCTATTTCTTCTTTGTTGCATGTATTGTTGCTGTCACAGGGTGTACGAGAATCTTTTGTTAGGTGGTGAACTCAGTGACTCATGTAGCATGAAGAGAACCCCACTCACGCTGATGGTTGCATATATAGATAAGTTGCAAGTCATGTAAGGTGTGGTTGATGAAACTATTTATCACCGATCGATTTTATGAGATGTTTACTCACAAAAATGCAACCACACAGAGACACACATATCGGCCCCTCTCAAGGAGGGCGTAGTCGCGTAGATGGTACTTTGAGCTATAACATAAATTTTCAAGTACTCTCTGTCTCCCTCTCTCTCTCTCTCTAAAACAATTATCTCATACTTCATTGCACACATCTGTAAAGATATATTCTCAAGAAATAGATAAATAATTACTAGACTTTCCAAATTTGGCAACTTAGCGACATTTTTCTCTGTAGTGTTGCCAACAGCCGATTACTACCAAGTCCTGATATTGTGTCATGTACCACATGCACATTTTGTTAGCTAAGAGCAACCTGGTGAAATGCAAGTTAACCTCAATATTAAGCTCAATTCTGTCTTTAAGGTTGTCAAGCCAAAATGTATAGGTTGGTTAGAACTTACTATGACTGCTACACGCTTTGCTCAAAACCACCAATATTTTTTTTTTGAATCTTATCAACCTCTTATTCAAGGGAAGCTCTACATATTTCTCTCAAGTCGCATGCTTAAGGATGCTGGTGAGTTTTATAACATGGAATAAATAGCTTGAAATCTATCGCACACAGGTTATCATATCTAACTTGTAACTATGGTCCTTAACAATTGTTTCATCTTAAACGATTACTTAACTTTAATTGCTTGCGGCATGTGTGACTTAACTTTATACTTATATGCTTTACTCACAAAAAAAAGAATTAACTTCATACGACTGTGGTATGTGTGACTTAACTTATATGATTGTGGTTTATGACCAAGCCATGGTTGCTTCTATGGTGCGTATGTGATGCTTATGGAAGCTGGGAATGTTGTACGTTGCAAATATGAAATGTGTGCAAGGGGTATGCTATAGAATAGAGTGGAGGTCATGTCAAAATTTTGAATCTACATCTGATCAAGAAAAACAATTCCAACTCACATGCAAGTAAATAAATATGTGGCATTTATGAGATGTATACTCTTTTTTT
>NC_041393.1:80302795-80304562 GCF_002162155.2 Triticum dicoccoides
GAGGCATACCCCCGGCCTCTGCATCATGATGATGCATACGGCCCTCTTATGAAAAATCCAGAAAGTATCGTCATAAAGGTCTTACAGCTCGCAAACGGAGCAAAACAAAGTAAATAAAACGGAAAATTACAAGCGAACAAAGACAACCGATACGGTAATAATAAGAATAAGCTCTCTAGACTCCTATCCTGTTATGCGTACGCCATCCGAACCGGTTGAATATAACCCGAGCCACCATCTCCCATTGGTTGCACCCAGTAACCAAAGGCTTCCTGGAGTCCATAGGAGTGAGTAAGGACCACGTACGGATCCAAGCTATAGCTCTGAAGATAACCTGCAAAAAAGTTAAGTTGTGTTGTCTGTTAAAAATCATATCATTTCTGCAGTTCCATATAGCCCATAATAGCGCACATATTCCAATCCGAATACGAGCTGTCGTGATCTGTTCAACCCCAGCTAACCACGTCCCAAACAAAGACGTAATATCTACTGGAGGATTGATATTAAAAACTATATGAATCGTTCTCCACAGTAACTTGGCAAGTGGGATTCAAGAAATAAATATTGTATTGTTTCATCCTGAGCACAAAAACAACACCGCGAATTGCCTACCCATCGCCTCTTAAGTAGGTTCATGACACTAGTCCGTCTAGTACTAGACAATGTGATGTGATAGAATTGTCCAACTCCATGCAAAAAAAAAAAAGAATTGTCCAACTCTAGAGCATGCGTTTGGTTCACATTTATTCTGCGCTTTCTCTCCAGTCTCCACTAGGTCTAAAAACCATCATTCCCACAACGCTAATGTTTCATGGTTTACCTCAGACTCGATCTCGTTCTGGTTTGCCCTGAAGACCTCTTAAAACTAGAAACACCCTTTCCCTGATCATAATCAGTGATGGGTACAAAATGAAGTTTGGAACCATCGAAGTTTAGGCTGATAAAACTCGATCTCGCTGCAAAGTTTGCATTGGAACCATCTTAAAACTCGGTCTTGCTGCGAAGTTTGCGTTCATGACACTAGAAAGTAACGTTTCGTTATTATTGTTTAATCTCAATCGAGTTAGTTACATAATCTCGTGATTATGATTTTACCCTTAAAATGGAAGTATTCCCTCCTGTCTTTTTTACTCCGCGTATTGGATTTGTGTCAAGTCAAACTTAGCACTAAATTTATATTTAAAAAATATCCACATCTACAATACCAAATATATATATATATATTATGAAACTACATTTCATAACGAATCTAACGATATTGATTTGGCATTGCAAATGTTGGTACTTTTTTCTATAAATTTGGTCAAAGTAGAGATAATTTGTCTTTGAACAAAACTTATATGCAAATTAGAAAGGACTAGAGGGACTACTACTTAATAGCTCAAAATGGTACTTGTAGAACTTCTGCTGGAGCACCAAACGTTTTTCTTTTTCAGATTAGAACCAAACGGTACTAGTAATGACAGGTGCATGGCTCATATTCGTCCTGGCCAATCTTAATAAATCAAATTTAGAAAAGGTGGCCGTACTTTTAAAGCTGACACCTATTTACAAACTGGTGTAGTATTACATGTTATGTCAGTCTTTTTCTGCTGCTCAAGCAGCTTTTGAACTTGCATGTTTGCTACTATCGAGGCTAAATGCTAGAGCTCCTCTCGTCCTCCCGCTAGGGTTTCTCCCGCCGCCGGCGGCCTCCTACCGCTGCCGGCCGCCGGCGCGGGCGTCCCAGCGCCTCCCCCGTCCCACTCCCCCTCCCCTCCTCCTCCC
>NC_041393.1:80304961-80308136 GCF_002162155.2 Triticum dicoccoides
TGTCTAGTCCGCCTTGTACCTCCTCCTCCTTCCGCTGCCGCCAGCCGGCGCGGCCGGGCGTTGCCTGCGCGGCGCCGTGGCCTGGCTGGCGGTTGCGGCCCTCTGCTCTTCCCCTGCGCGGATTCTCGGCTCGGGCGGCGTTTCCGGCGGCGGTGTTCCTTGACCTACAGCGGCCCAGCGGCCTGGTGCCGGCTGGCGGCGACCTGTCACGGTGGTGGCGACGCCCTTTGGCGGCGGGGCGGCGGGATGGCGCAGGTCGGCCGGCGGCACGAACCCGGCCCAGATCTGGGCCCTATGGGCCCCTTCTGGGTCCTAGCGGGCCGGTCTTGGCGTTGCCTCGCTGCTCTCTGCACGGTGATGAGTTGGAGCGGCTCGGACGGCGGGCGGCGGCGCCGTTGGCACGTCTTCTACAGCGCAAAGGCGAGGGCTTTACGGTCATATGAGCGCCCGGCCGGACCTGTGTGCCCACGGGTCTGGTTTGCCCCTGCTATTGCGTCTGGTCGGTTACTGTCGTTGACGGTGGAGGTTGAACCCTCCCGCTTACCGACGGTGTTGCTGCCCTAGTCCCGGCTCCTCCTCATCATTGTGCAGACCCTACTTCGTGGTGGCGTGGTGAGACGGCGTGGAAGCTTCAAGTCCGTGTTGGCGCAGGGTGGTGGTCGGTTTGGTGGCGAGCTCTGGAGCGCCTGAGGGGTGGCTTGGGATCGGGAGAAATCCCTGTCGGCTTGGCCGACACCGGCGTGGCGGCGCCTGCGGGTGTCGTCAGTCCTTCCTGGAGGGCGTCGGGTTGACCCTTCCTATCACCTCGCCGCGTACCGGGGGAAACCCTTCGCAGCAGCGTCGTCGTCGTCGCATCCCTTCTTGGAGGTGTTGCTTGGTGCCGGCATTCCGGAGTCGTGGAGCTTGGCGGGAGTTCTTCGGTGGGCGCAGCGGTCGCGAGGCTTCTTCGTTTTTCGTTGATCCGTCGTTCTTGGCACTTGTTTCTCTTATGTTTTCTCTTCCGTTTCTTTTTGGGCGTGAGTGTGCTGCTTCCGCCCCAGCAGCTATCGTTGGTTGAATCGTCATGGTTGATTTGTAGTAATACAAAGCGGGGAAAACCCTTTCTCGAACATGTTATGTCAGTATAATATTGCAACTCGCAACTCATCCACCAGAAAATCAAGATGTCCAAAGAAATGAATAACAGAATAACCTAATAAATACATAAATAGAATGCACGAGCGACAACTTTGTCACTAATGTCCGGCATCAGTTCCCCTTGCTTTTGAATGATGAGGACGAGAAGAACGATCGGTGTACTTGCAATGACAAAGTAAAGCAAGCATAAGTGAACTGGTGAAAGAAACAAGCCGTGGCCTTGATAAGATGTGTGCCAATTTTGCCTCCGTTTCAAAGAGAAAAAAAGTGTGCCAATTTGTATCAGCAGAACCTCTTTGTCATTTGTACTTTGTGACAACGGCACAAAGCTTTGCAAAGACCGAAACATGTGTTGGTGATCAGACAAATGGCGAACACGTCCGAGGTAGACAATATGCAGAAAGAGCGCAGGAATTACCGTCAGGAGATACGACATAAGCTGTTGTGCAGATCGTCGGAAGCCGCATCCGACCAGCACGTTCTGGGCTTGTTGATCGGATCGATCAAGGCCGATCCTTGGCTCACGCGCGGTCACCTGCTGCAGGCGGCGCTCCTCGCGGTGCAGCAGCCAGCAGGAGCTCGGCAGGAACACTATGCACTGATCCTCGGCCTCCTCCACCCCATCCTCCTCCTGTTTCATCCTCGGCACTGCCTCGTCGGCCTCCAGTAGATCATTGGTGGACAAAGCTCCGTTGGAAGGCGGCCGGCCGCCGGGTGTGGAACGGAGAGCCGGGGCCGTGGCGCGTCGAGCTCCGATCCATGGGACAAGGACGACTGCACGTTCGAGTACATCGACTCGGATCTCTCCCGGCAATCTACTTCTGCGCCGATCGTCGGGCTCTCCTTGACGCTCGTGGTAGTCTCCTCATATGTTGATGCCATGGCCTTCGATGATGCTGATGATGTCATGTTGTGTCTTCAAAGACTTTAATGGCTTCCTCTTGACGTACACGCAGCTCGTCTCGGTGTCGAAGTCCCCGTCCTCATCCTGCAACTGAGCTGCCATCTCCATGGCCACCCCAGTGACCCGCGACTAACGCGTTCCAGGCGACGGTGTCTGGCATGGGCATATTGTCGAACACCCTGCTCACATCGCCGAGTCGCGGCACTTGGCGTACTTGTTGTCCAGCGTCGTCGCCGCGAGACTGGGCGTGGACGAGGCGGCTCGTGGGGATGTCCACGCGCTGCGTAGAGTTTGAGGAGCGAGGTGAATGTGCAGAGGACGATGACGTGGAAGAAGACATGCCGGCGTGGCTGGGAGCGCTCCTGACATGACAGAGCGTGGCGTCGTGGACCTCAGGCGAGTGTGGTGGTCGGAGGCTGCTTGCCCGCCACCGGGAGAAGACGGCGATGAAAGCGATCATAGCATCTTTTGCCCTTATCGTGTCACAATTTTTCATTCCAGATAAACCAAAAACTTGCGGTCAGTCTACAATCCCTCTTTGCCCAGTAGTCTACGATCACATCACAACTACTCAAGCAAATCGAAGAACTACGCCCTTGTTGTAATATTCAGGTTACATTGCACGTATGTCCATGTGTTTCTGCTATGTTGCTACATTTCTTCCTCATGCAGAAACTTAAACGCGTTAACGTCGAAAGGAAAGAATGGTGTAGCGTTGAAGCATCGCTTGCTGGAGCAAGTTTGTCTGGTTTGATCCAAAGCGTTTCATTCATGATGTCTCCTTTTCTCAAGCTAACCTGGTCTCTCATTTTTTTTCTATTTCTTCTTTCTTGCATTATCGCTACTAAATAGTGTAGGAGACATTTTTGTTATGTGGTGAAACTCGGTGACTCGTGTAGCACGAAGAGAACCACTCACCCTGATGGCTGCCTACATATATACATGTATATAAGTTGCAAGTCATGCAGTGTAATGTGCGGTTGGTGAAACTATATATTAGCAGTCCGAAACGGAGCAGAGTGCGTTTGCGACTGGCGCTCTGGCGATTGGCGACGCTCCCGGCGGCGCGGGCGCCGTGGCCGCCCGGACGCCCCCTCCGCCTTCCCCGCCCTCGAGCCCCGCCCCCCCGCCGGC
>NC_041393.1:80309644-80310471 GCF_002162155.2 Triticum dicoccoides
GGCCAACGGCGGCAACGGCAACCGGGGACGCCCGGGATCCAAGAAGAAGAAGAAGGGCCCGCCGCGCCCACAAGTCGCCACCTCCACCGCTACCGCAGCTCCTCCTCCGGGTACCACCGCCTCGGTCGTGGCTCAGCCGTGCTTCAACTGCGGCCTGACCGGACACTTCCAGGTGGCGTGCCCCAACCCACCGACGTGCTACCTTTGCAAGGATACCGGGCACCCGCGATTCTCTGTCCGGACCGCCCGGTGTCGGAGGAGCTCATGATGTATGGGCACGGCATCGAGGACTTGGCCTTCTTCCACATCGAGGTGCCCGAGCTCGCCCCGCCTTCCCCCTCGCTGCTGGCTTTGGTGACGGTTGTGGGAGAGGCCGTCGCCACCCCGGAGTTGATTGAGGCTGAGCTCAACCACTTGTGCAGATGCACGTGGGACTGGCAGGTGACCCCCACGGCTCCCAGCTCCTTCTCAGTGGTCTTCCCTGATGCGATGAGCATGGGCTTCTGCACGCGCAGCAACAACATCACCCTGGCTCTCAACGACATCGTGGTGAACATCTCTGAGCCGCAGTGGGATCCCAGAGCCGTCGCTACCCTGGACACGGCTTGGCTCCTCATCTCCGGCCTCCCTGATGTTGCCCGTTCCGAGCGGGTCATCCGCAGTATGTCCAAGATCCTGGACAGGGTGGTGGTGGTGGACGAGCTCTCCCTGCGCAAGGAGGAGGAGGTCCGGGTTAAGGTGAAATGCCTGGACTCCTCCAAGCTCCACGTCACGATTCGTGTCTTCTTCAACGATGACGGCTACGACCTCAAGATCCGCCCCGAGCC
>NC_041393.1:80310622-80316355 GCF_002162155.2 Triticum dicoccoides
TGCTGACGACTCTCACCACCGCCGCTCGCGCTCCTCCCGCTTCGACGACCCGGCCGAGGATGAGGATGAGTCGGAGCACTCTCTCTCCCCGTCTCGGGACCCCCCCAACCCTCCTGCGGTTCGGGGCGGGTCGGGGGCGGGGCGTACCCGGGTGTCGGCCACCGATCTCGCGGTGGCCCTCCGCCTGGCCACCCCTCTGGTTCCCTCCCCGTCTTCGTCGGCGTCGACCGGCGTCTTCTCCAGTGTGAGTCTCCTCGTCGCCCCTCCATCGTCACCCCGCTCCCCCGACGCCGCCTCTGCCCGCCGCCTCACGCCACCAGGGGCTGCGCCCACGCCCTCCGTCGACTCACCTTCCCCGGTGTCTTCCGGGGTTGGTGGTGTTGAGGAGCCCGTCGCCCTTGCCCCGTCTGCCCCATCTCCTCCACCCTCGGGGGCCGCGGTCGGGGCGGCGCTGGGGTCGGCCGATCCTCACCCCGCGGCGGTGCCGTCCAGCTCCCACCTCGCCTCGCCGGCCTCTCCTGACGCCTCGGTGGCAGTGGACGTCTCCTCCCCGGCCTCCGCGCACCCCCCTCCGACGGTGGCGTACGCCAGGAGGCCCCGCTCCACCTCGACGCCGGTGACGTCCTCTCGCCGCAGCGCCCGCCTGGAGGCGTCGTGGCCGGGCGACTCTCCTGCGCCTTCCGTCGCCGAGCGGGCGGAGCTCCGCGCCGCGGTCCGGAACCTCGAGTCAGGTGTGGATCCCGCCCCTCCCAGTTCTTCTCGTTGCTCCTTTTCTGCTCTCGAGGCCGCCCCCCTCGGCCACCTCGCTAAGGTGGCCAATGACTCGGCCAATGTCTTCAGGGGGGAGGTCGGTCCCTCCTTAGAACAGATCGCGGCCATTAGGGCCCGGGAGATCCTCGACGGCAGGCTGGCTGAGACTCGTGCCCGCCTGCTGCGGCCCCCGGCTCCGGCTCCTCCGGTGGCCGACGGGATTATCCGTGGACGCACTCGGTCTCGCACGGCCGCCCTTCGCGCGCAAAGCGCCTCTCATGTTCTGGGGTCAAGCAGCCCCCCGATGGGGGTTTAGATGCGGGCCCTTTTCTGGAACCTCCGCGGCTTCGGCCATGATGGTCGTCGCCGCCAGCTCATCGAGTACATCTGGGATGAACATATTGACATTGTGGCCATCCAAGAAACCCTCCGCTCTGAGTTCACCCTGCAGGAACTTGAACATCTGAGCCCCCACCTCTTCGCGTGGCACTGGATCCCTTCTAGTGGGACCTCAGGCCACTCGGGTGGCATCCTCTTAGGGGTTAAGGATACCACATTTGAGGTGGGAGGCATGGATAGAGGGGAATTTTTCGTTAGTATGGAGATCTTCGAGCGGGCCCTGAACTTCAAATGGGAGGTCATTGTTGTCTACGGACCGGCGGACCACCGCCGCTCCCCGGCGTTCCTTGACGAGCTGCAGCTGAAGATCTCTAACTCTCCCCTCCCAGTTTTAGTGGGGGGTGACTTCAATCTCATCCGATCCCCAGATGAGAAGAATAATTCCCGGATTAATTTCCCCCGGATGCAATTATTCAACGATTGGATCGCGGAGCTGGGGCTCCGTGAGCTTGACCGGTCAGGTGCCAGATTCACTTGGACCAACCGGCAAGCTGTACCGACACAATCCGTGCTGGATCGTGTCCTAGTTTCCCCGGAGTGGGAATTGCGATGCCCCTTGGCATCGCTCCGGGCGGTCACCCAGATTGGCTCCGATCATGTCCCCCTTCTCCTCTCCACTGCCGACGAGCGCCCCCCCTCCCCGCCGCGGTTCCGGTTCGAGCTCTTCTGGCTCAACCATACCGGCTTCCGGGAGGCCGTCGTCGCCCGCTGGATTTTCGCTAGGTCGGCACCCCATCGCTCCATGTCCGCGGTCGATTCATGGCACTTTTGTGCCAAGCTAGCCCGCCAGTTCATGAAGGGTTGGGGGGCTAATCTTGGCCGGGACCTTAGGGAGCGCAAGAAGTCCATCCTGATTGCTATTCAAACCCTGGATGCTCGCGCGGACTCGACCGGGCTCTCCTCGGACGAGTGGCTGATTCGTTACGACCTGGAGAACCAGCTCTCCACCATCTACATGGATGAGGAGGCATACTGGCGCTTGCGTGGTACCCAGAGGTGGGTGCTACAGGGCGATGCCAACACCGCCTATTTCCAGGCGGTCGCGAACGGGCGGCGCCGTCGCAACTCCATCCACTGCCTGTGGGATGGAGACTCGCCGTTAGTTCTTCCAGCGGCCATCCGCTGTCATGTGGATGGCTTCTATAGGGCCTTATTTACCCCCACCCCGCGCGGTGGGGCTAGTCTCGCCCCCGACATTTGGTCGGGCGCGCACGTAGTCTCGGCTGAAGCCAATGCGGCTTTGGTTGCCCCCTTCAGCGAGGAGGAGGTCCTCGCTGCCATTAAGGGGATGAACCCCTCCTCGGCCCCGGGACCTGACGGTCTTCCACTGGCTTTCTTCAAGACGTTCTGGCCGACCATCAAGCTGGAGGTCATGGCTCTCTTTGAGGAATTCTACTCGGGCTCCATGGACCTGGGTCGCCTTAATTATGGGGTGGTGACCCTCATCCCCAAGGTCCCGGGCGCCTCCGATATTCGTCAGTTCCGCCCCATCATAGTGATTAATGTGATTTTTCGGATCCTGGCTAAGGGGTACGCCAATAGGGTGACCCTCCTTGCGGACACTATCACCCACCCGAACCAATCCGCCTTCATTCAAGGCCGATTTATCCTGGATGGGGTGTTGGTGTTCCACGAAGTGCTCCACGAGGTCCGCCTGAAGCGCCATAGGGCGTTCTTTCTCAAGTTGGACTTCCACAAAGCCTACGACACGGTGCACTGGCCGTTCCTGAGGGAAGTCCTTCTTCGCAAGGGCTTCGATGACCGTTGGGTGACCCGAGTCATGCAGCTCGTCTCTTGTGGTCGGACTGCGGTGAAGATCAACGGCGACATTGGGCCCTTCTTCCCTACCCTCTGCGGGGTCCGGCAGGGAGATCCCTTCTCGCCGTTCTTGTTCAACATGGTTGTGGATGCCTTGGCCGCCATCTTGGATAAGGCCAAGGCTGCTGGGCATATTAGAGGCCTTGTCCCGCACCTTGTTGGAGGGAGAGGGGTCTCCCTTCTACAATACGCGGATGACACCATTATTATGGTCGAGGGATCTGCCTTAGAGATCTCCAACCTGAAGTTCCTTCTTCTGTGCTTCCAACAAATGTCGGGCCTCACCATCAACTTTGATAAGAGCGAAGTGATGGTGCTCGGTTACCCCTCTGAGGACGCACAGTCCATTGCCGACCGGCTTAACTGTCGGCTGGGTTCTTTCCCCACGACCTATCTGGGGATCCCCATTAGTGACTTGCGCCTCACCGTGGCGGACCTCCGCCCCACGGTGACCCGTATGCAACATCGCGTAGAGCCCTGGAAAGGGCGTTGGCTATTGAAGGCGGCGCGCGTGATCCTTATCAACTCATCGCTAGCCAGCCTCCTGTGGTTCCTTATGAGCTTCTATAGCCTTCATGAAACGCTCCATCAGGAGGTCGCCAAATACCAGTCTAGATTCTTCTGGGCTGGGGAGGAGGGCAAGCAGAAATACCACATGGTCAGCTGGCCAGACATCTGCAAACCCAAAGACCAGGGCGGTCTTGGGATTCTGTCCTCTCGGCGCATGAACATCGCCCTCTTGACCCGCTGGCTCTGGCGCATCGCCAATGGGGACGGTGGCCTCTGGCTTACTATCATCCAGAACAAGTACCTGCGTGGACAGCCACTGGCGTTCTGCCAACGCTCGGGCGGTTCCCAGTTTTGGCAGGCCGTCGTCCGGCTGCTTCCGGTCTTACGTATAGGCACTTCCATCTCTGTGGGCTCTGGAGCTTCGACCTTGTTCTGCCTGGACAGGTGGCTCGGAGGCTCCCCTCTAGCCGCCCGGTTCCCCATCCTCTTCGACATTGTAGTTGACCCTCGGGTCTCAGTCGAGGCGGCCCTTATTGACTTAGGGCGCCTCGCGTTCCGCCGCCCTTTTGACCCCGCTGAGGTGGCTGCCTGGGATGTCCTCCTCCAGGACATCGCCCTGCTACCTATGGGCGTGGCAGATTCTCCGGACTCCATCTCCTGGCGCCTAGACCCCTCCGGCCGCTTCTCCACCAAATCCCTCTACGCGGCCATTGCCCCTTCGTCAGCCCCTGAGCCCTTTGGTCTTATCTGGGACATCCGCCTCCCACTTAAGATTCGGATCTTTCTTTGGCAATGGATCCGCGGCCGCCTCCCGACCGGCGTTGAGGTTCTTAAGCGCCATGGTCCTGGCGATGGAATGTGCCCCCTGTGTGGCACGGTAGAGGACGCTAATCACATCTTCTTCTTGTGCTACACGGCACAGTTCCTTTGGTCTTGTTTCCGCGAAACGGTTGGGGGACAGTGGTGCAACACCAACTTCCCTGACCTGCTTGCGGAAATTCAAGCCTTCCCCCTCGCTACAGACATATTAGATGGCTGTGCGTCGGGGTTCTAGCCTGGACCCTGTGGACGGTTCGCAATAAGCTTGTCATTCAGAAGGTGCCCCTTCGGCGTGCGACTGACTCCATCTTTAAAATGTGTGGTTACTTGCAGCTCTGGCGGCCGCTTAGCCGCCCGCAGGACCGGGACGCCATCGACAGACTCCTCACCGACCTCCGTTCATTGGCCTTTCGCCTGGCGCCTCCGCTCCCGCCGCCACCACCGGAGCCCGACTAGAGGATGTTTCCCTCCTGGCGCTTGTGCCTTTTTGTGTGTGTGTGTTGGGCTTGTTGAGCTGTGCCCTCAGCAGTAACCCTTGTTGCTTGCTTGTGCTTGGACTTTGTGTGCGTGTGGGCTTTGTGTTTGTGTGAACCTTGTTGGATGTTGGCTTTGGCATTTGCTTTATATATAAAGCGGGGCGCGAGCCTTTTTCGGTATATTAGCAGTCCATTTTATTAGATGCTTCTTTCAGAATGTAACCAATAAATTAGATACCAATTTACAGGACCCAAAGTGGCAGAATATTCTGCAGCTGTGGAAGCCATAGGTACATGTAGAACACTACGAAACAGTCCTTCTAAGATGAACCAGTACCTTAGGAGTTAAAGAGCACACATGAAATTACTTTCAGTTAGGATTATCAAGTTTATTAGATACACAACATCAAAATGAGTGAGCGAGTACATGTAAAATTACTTTGAACAGTGAGTGAGGCCGTACCAGCTGTTTCAATGTTGTATAGAATATGTGAACTTATATTTTTTGAATTGGATTACTTAATAAATTTTGAAGCCAAATTTAAGACGATTCGTTGAAGAAGAAAAAATAAAACTGAAACATTGTCATGTCATCAAACCCATTAAGCTACGCGTCAATGACGCCGCCTCGCCTATGCCACGTCAATTTTACTGTGCCGAAGGGGAAAAGTAAAAAACGCGGCTCCTCTCGTCGATCCCTGCTCTCACATGCAAGTCTCCTCTCGTCTCCTCTCTCAGGGCATCTCTCTCCACCCGCGGCTCGTCGCCGCCGCCACCGTCGCCACTCACGATAGCCGATTCCAGCGAGTACCGGCGGCAGGGGATAGATCAACGACCTCCCCTCGCCCCGCTCCTTCCTCTCATCCCTCTAGATCTGTTGCTAGAGACCTCCCACGCTCGCTCCCGACCCTCAACGTTTGCTAGGGTTTCTGGCACGGCATCCGCTTCGTCTCCGTCGCCT
>NC_041393.1:80316755-80488372 GCF_002162155.2 Triticum dicoccoides
TGTCCTCTCTACTCCGCTCGAGCTCTGACCCTCACGTCTATTTCGGTCTCTCTTAGATTTGGTGCAGGGGGCGTCTCTCTTGATTCAATCCCCCAAAAAATCTCATATTTGGTTATGTGCCTACAAGATATTCGATGAAATAGCCTGTACATATATGACTTTATATTCGTACATAGTACCTATTATCTGTCTTTTAGTTTTAGAAGATTTCTTTAATTTTGTGGCATTTTCAATTTCAAGATGTTACTTCATGAGCTGAAGTAAGAGAAAATGAAAGCTGTTGCACGGATGTTGGTTTGGAGCACCACTCAGAGGCCTTGTTGTCGAGTGGGAGGATCAGAAGGTAGTGGGAGGTGATGCCGAGTATTGTTGTATATTTTGTTTTCTTCATGTCATTTTTGTTTAGCAGATGATATATTGGTAATTGCTCCATGACTATTTGGATCACTGAAATGGCTAATTACTTCATGAATATGATTTATTTGTTGGTCTCATATAATCCCTTTCTCTGTTTCAGATTTCTTTGGGAGGGAGGGCCTGGTGGATGTGTGCTATTTTGCGGATGTAGGCTGAGGTTGGGATACCTCACCGATCATGTCATCCTTGTTATTCTTACTCCTCAGTTTCTAAGGTTCGTGGTTCCCGCGTGTGTGTGGTGCAGGGGGGTTTGTATCTGCCATGGTTGGGGTGGAACAGATTGACTTGGTTTTCAGGATTTTGTGATCGGGTCAGCCGATCTGCTGCATAAAAAAATGTAGGACCATTCTATACTCTTGGCTGCTTCTCCTTCGGAGTCTATGCAGGTCGAATCTTTTGTCATCCGTGTTATATTACTTGTGTGCACGTTTTCCCCTGTTTCTGTTGAGAGGGAGTATGCCAAGTAAAATATTGTCAGATTATATTTCTTCTTCTGTTTTAGCTATGAAGTAACGAACACATGTGTGTTGTGCCATGCCTGCAAGAAAATAGTTTCAGTTAATTTCTCCCGTTTGTTCCTGTGCCTTTATGGCCAGCGGGCCATATACTCTTTTGACTAATAAGCTCTTCACTGCTAGGTACAGAGTTTAGAGTTAACTGAAATCGAATAACAAAGAATCGCAGGTTCAGTTTGACTTATGCTATGGTTTGCTGCAGTGTGGTAAACACCATGGCTATGCCGATCCAAGCCAGCATCAAGCGCGCCAAGCTCGCCGTCCACACGCCTCCTCTTCATCTACAGCCGCAGTGCCAAATCGCTCCCCATCTAAGCAGGTCGCACCCAGTTCCCGCCTTGGAACCGTTCGCTTTTATTCCGTCCGTGTATCCGTCCTCTCATCTTTGCCGGTGGGTCAGACCTCGGTTGCTATTGTTTGATTCTATCGGTCAGAACTATTTATTTGGCACTTCTATTACTTTGGGTTAGTCCCTGTTTTAGGTGTTTTAGGATATATATGGTAGAGGTTTAGAGATACCTCTTGCCAAGGTTATATCATTTTAGGTTTTGGGAAAGACAAAAATATATAATATTTAAATAAAGCCAAGTTCATCACTGAAATAATTATGAATTACAATCCAGTAAAGGTATGATGTACTCATGACTTTTCTCTTTATGTTTGGTGTTCAACATACTTATGCCACCATGTAAAATATTTGTCTAATAACTTCTGCCGTGTAGCTATATCTTCACTTCTTGATAATGCACTAGATGAGGTTTGTAATATCTTCTAACATCTTCTATGAACTAGATACTCACTAATTTAAATTGTGTGATAATACCCAAATGTCTGAAACACGGAGTATTCTACTGTAAGCTGAAAATTTGAAATTTCACATTCTTGTCTCTGGAAAAACCATGCTATACTGCTATCTAACACAATGCTCTGTTGATCGGTGTGTTAATAATTCATGTATTATACTCTATTGACGAAAAATCGTGCTAAACCCTAAAAAACATGCTATACTACTATCACATTTATTTATTTTGTTGTTTTCGTGTATTGTAACACAATGCTTTGTTGATCAGCATGTTAATAATTTCGCTTCCTAACATATGCCTCATCACTGATGGCGGCGACATGGAACAACACTTCTGTGATATTAGTACTGTAAAGTTGAGAAATTTATTTGCAAGCATGTGTCGGTCGCCGATTTGATGGGTACATTAGACATTAACAACTTGTATGACCTCACATTCTCCGGTGCTAATATTTTATGAATGAACATGAGTGTAAAGGTGGTTATGAATTCTGATGGATAGTGATGGGGAGATATTTACCGAGGTTGCTAGGCGGGAGGACTTCCATTTTCTGCAAGGACTTCTCTAGATGGGTTGTTCTGATTTCACAAGATTGAAAGAACTGGACATTGAGCTAATTAGTCATGTGATTGGGCACTGAAAATGTTTCTTATATTAGTTTGTTAATATGCTTTCGCTTGTCGCAGTTTAGAAGTGTTGTGTTTGTCTCAAGGAGTAATTTTCTGCTCTGCTTACGTTAAGATTTTGTCTTGGAAATTTATGCAGCTCTTCGTTTGCACTTTAGATGACTGTGCATGAAGCACTGATTTCTACCCTTGATGAGATGTCTGGCAACGCTTCTGTTTTCTTAATGGGAGAAGAGGTACCACGATATCACCTGGAAGACTAAGTAGTAATATATTTTTCTTTCCTTCATTTGTGCCCTCTAAATACTTGTCATTTGCAGGACATGCACCCATGCCCCTAACCCCCCACGCCCCTAGCCCCCGCCGTCGGCTCGGCCGGCAGCGGCCACAAGACGCCTGAGGTCTGCCACTCCGGCGACCTCAGCCACCTTCGTCATGTCTCTCTCCACTCCGGAGGATACAGCCACATCACTTTTCTACAGGCGCCTGCATTTTCCTCTCCAATGGTGCTGTCGGACCTTCGTTTTCAACCAGGCTAGGACTTTGAGGACAAGATGAGGAGAAGCTTTGGATCCCAGGTAAATTTCATTGGGGAGGGCTCCTCTAGAGAATTCTTCTGCTGGCTCAATTCTCTCATTCGAAAACTAGACTCAATGAAGACTCTGTGGGTCTGATCCTCCAAGCATGTTTTGGTGGCAATGCTGCTCGCTTCAAAGTTCTATTTCTTTGATAGTATTTCAAGTTTTCTGTGGCCTCCAAAGATATTGGTTTCTCGATCTATAATGGAGGAAATATTGCCAATGAGTCGTTCAATGTTCATTTCTTTCTCTGGGGAAATGGTGGTCCAAACTTTAGACGGGAATTTGATCTTTACTGTGAAGAACAGGACAAAGAATGGACCTTGGTTGATCGGCAGAAATCTCCACAGAAATCTTTTGCTGATGCGGTTAGATCCCCAAGATTTTTTGCAGATCAAAGAAAAATTTGAATCCAAATTCTCAGGAGATTATTGCTCGTCCTAGAAATTCAGATTTCGAGAGGCTTGAATACCCCAATTATGTTCAAAATAATGGGCATTGAATGGATTTTTCAAAGGCGGGATCAAAGGATTTAAATGGTAAGTTAAATGGGCCGAGTTCAAATTAGGCCAGAGAGCCCTTCTGCTCTAGGTGTCTATGCTTGGGGCATGGGCGGCCCAATTGTGTGAACAAGATTCGATGCAGGAAGTGTATGGCCCATGTTGCAGCTAATTGCTGGTCTTTGAACAACTATGGTAACTTTAATCGGTGGTCAATCACGGCTAATCAGCCGGCGGGAATCCCAAATATTCAATCACAGATCAGATGCCTTCCAAGTTGGTTTGGCAGAGAAAGGCTCGGATGGTGGAGACTGCACACGTGGATGGCTCTCATTTGAGTCAGCCCGGGGCAGGGAAAGGCAAGGAAGCGCAACAGGTTGCCCCTTCGGCCTCTGCGGCTTCAATTCCACCTATCAGGGAAACAGTGCTCCCCTCCTATGTCGCCCCCTCCTCTGCTATTCCATCGCCGACATTTCCATCATTGTCTCCATTGCAGTCGCAAGAAGAGATGGCGACCTTCCCTTTTGATCTGCAGCCATTCCTTCCCTGTGGGCATCAAGCACTTTAGGTTGAGGGCCGTCCAAAGCAGGTGCGTGTCATCAGTAGTCACTTCCACGATGAGAATGAAAACTTAGGGATTGTGACTTTTGTGCTAATGCCGAAAGGGGAAGTTCATTTCAACAATGCCAGAGATATCTTGCAAGAGTTTCTTCAGTCCATGCGCATGGGGTTTTCAGAAATCTCTCGGTGCCCATTTGGTCAAGGTTTTGTGAAGTTGGAGTCGATATTGGATTTGGATACTCTGGTTAGGAGAGGGCCGCATAGATTTGATGATATTTCCATTGTGTTTCAGCATCATGGTGAAGGGTTAAATTGGTGTCGTTTTCATCTCAACAGAAACGTCTGGCTTATGTTGGTTGGTTTTCACCAAGACCTGAGGAATTTAACAGAGATAGCAAATGCAGTTAAGAGCTTTGGCAAGATGATCACTTGGGATAAGTTGAAGAGCACTAGAGCTGCCATTGTTGTGAAAGTAAGGGTGGAAGAACTCAGGAATATACCTGATAATATCATTCGGTCCAAAGCTGACGATTTCATGGGGGAGTCCTGGGTTGTGCCTATTGTTATTCTTCAAGAAGAGATTCTTGGGGGTGCCCCCCCCCCAGATGAAGTGTCTTTGGCTCCTGAGGAAAGACCTCACCCTCTTCCATTGGAGGAGCACCACCACCCAAATCAAGATCTGATTGTAGGTCCTATTGCCATGCACATCCCTGCTAATAACAATATCATTCAAGAGATACCTGAAGATGCAGAGGGTTTTGGGGCTGGTCATTGGGCTCTTCCTGCTCCTGAGAATGATCTTATTAACATGGAAATTGAAGAGGGAGAGTTTCTGGAGTCACATGATCTCTTGGTGCCCTTGGATGTTGATGTCCCCCCACAAAATGTGCCAGTTGCAGAGAAAGTGGCTGAGAACAGTGAAGTCAATACTATTGGTTCTGTTGGTGGGCCTCACCTAGGGGCTGTTGGCCCATTAGATTTAAATTTTCCTACTATTCCTATTGAGCCTGGGTTGCCTCCACTTGAATTGGGCCTTGGGCTGCCAGTGCTTCTTGCTACTGAGCCCATGCTCATTTCTCAAGATGAGGCTCCTCAAATGAATAATGTTCAGATGCATGACATGGCTCTAGATCCAGTGGGATTTATGAGCAATTCTCCTCCTATTGTGACTGAGAGAGAGGAATTTTTCAATCACCTCATGTCTGCTAAACTAAACTCCAATCATCAACCTTTAAATTTGAGTATCTGTGAGGTGGGCAGTACTGAAGAAATTAATCAAATTGATGACAATGAGATGTTAACTCAAGCTGCTAAAAACATTGTTGCAGCTGTTCATTCTGAGGATCGGGAGAATCCTGTTGCTAGTGGAAATGAGGAAATTAAAGTTTCGGTTGTCCAGCAAAGTGAAAATAGAGAATCTAGTTGCAGTTGCAGAGGTGTTAGGGCAGAATTCTGAAAGAGCTTTAAATCAGCTTCCTCTCTCTGCTATGGAAGAGGAGTTGATGAAATGTGGAGATGAAAATCTTCATTCTAGGCTTGTAGAAGGTGCAATTTCCCCTTCTCACACAATTAACTCTTGGCTTTGAGGGAAAATGGAAATTTCTTAATACTGAAGGACCTGAAGTGAATGATGTCTCTAAACCTGTGATGCAACTTATGGTTACAGGAGATATTAATAAGCTTGATCCAGTAGACATGGAGGCACTTGGTGAAGAGGGGTTGGAGCTCTGGAAGATCAACTTTGCTCCAAATGAGAGCACTGAGAAGGTAACAAGTTCCTATTGATTGGGTAAATTTTGTGATCATGGCTCTTTTAAATCCTGAGAAATTTGAGTGGGTCAAAGGTTTTCTAAACTCTAAAATGTGGAACATTATTGCTAATGGAAGCAAGTTGCATCATATTCCCTTCTATAAGGTACCTGAAAAGGACACCACTTTGGACATCTTGAAGACAAAAAAGAAGGAGAGAAGTAAGGAAGCTTCAGGGGGACCTAAGAAAGGAGAGGAATGAAGATGCTGCAAAAGATCCACTTTAGAAAGTCACCAAGAAGAGTTGTAGCATAATTAAGTTCTGTGACTACTTTTGTTTTTCAATAAAGGAACTTAATGTGTCTGGATTCTAAAATTGATTGGCACTGTTATGTTAAAATAGAGTGGAAGTTCTATTATGCACTTATGTGCAAGTGGTTTTTGAATTTCATTTGGAATGCACTATATGGGTTTTTGGGGGAAGCCTTTTATCATTTCCCTGTGTGTTGTGCTTCTTCACCTGGAAACAATTCTTCCTCACAAGTTGTTCTTACCAGGAAAATACTCTCACATGCAAAATGAATAAACAGTGGAATATATTAAATTGGAATATTAGGGGATTGGGAGAGAAAGCAAAATGGCTGGCTTTACAGAATAAGATTGAAGAATCACGATGTGACATCCTGTGTTTACAAGAAACTAAGAAAGAGGATATTGACATAAGGTTTCTTAGAAAGTTCTGCCCAAAAAGAATCAATAAGTTTGAGTTTGTGCCATCATTGGGGCCTCTGGTGGTATTCTTGTGGCTTGGAATGATAATCAATTTAAAGGGGAGGTGGTCTTCACAAGCTCTTTTTCTCTGTCATTGAAATTTTCATGTTGTCAAAATAATAATTCCTGGTATTTAACAAATGTCTATGGACCATGTAAAGGAACTTAGAGAGGATTTTGTGCATTGGCTTAAAACATTCAAATGCCAGAGGATATAGATTGGATAATCATGGGTGAATTCAACTACATCAGATATCCGTCTAACATGAATAAACCAGGGGGAAATTATCAGGACATGGTAGATTTTAATGAAGCAATAAGCGTTTTGGGACTAGTGGAAATTCCTCTTAAAGGGAGACAATTTACCTGGAGTAACACGCAAGAAGCCCCTCTTCTGGAAAAATTAGATTGGTGTTTTTCTTCTGAGGCCTAGACACTGAGTTATCCCAACACTTCGGCTAGATGCCTAGCAAAGCCCATTTCTGATCACACACCTTGTCTTATTCAAATTGGTCCAGAATCCAAAATCTTCAGGTTTGAAAATTATTGGATTAAGTTGGATGGATTCATGGACACTGTAAAGAACTTATGGGAGCTACCAGTGACTGCTAGATCCTCTGCCCATAGAATCACAACAAAGTTTAAAAGACTGAGAAATGGATTAAAAATTTGGGCAAAAAACATTTCCAATCTGGCCAAGAATATCATATCTGCAAATGAGCTAGTTTTGCTGTTTGACACTCTGGAAGATCATAGACCTCTTTCCATAGAGGAATCCAATGGTAGAGAAATCGTCAAAAAACACTTGGGGCAGTTACTGGAGTTTCAAAATACTTAGTGGAGATAGAGGGTGATGACCCACAAGTATAGGGGATCTATAGTCCTTTCGATAAGTAAGAGTGTCGAACCCAACGAGGAGCAAAGGAAACGACAAGCGGTTTTCACTAAGGTATTCTCTGCAAGCACTGAAATTGTAGGTAACAGATAGTTTTGTGATAAGATAATTTGTAACGGGTAACAAGCAATGAAAGTAAATAAAGTGCAGCAAGGTGGCCCAATCCTTTTTGTAGCAAAGGACAAGCCTGGACAATTTCTTATAATGAGAAAAGCGCTCCCGAGGACACATGGGAGTTATCTTCAAGCTAGTTTTCATCACGCTCATATGATTCGCGTTTGGTAATTTGATAATTTGATATGTGGGTGGACCGGTGCTTGTGTACTGCCCTTTCTTGGACAAGCATCCCACTTATGATTAACCCCTATTGCAAGCATCTGCAACTACAAAATAAGTATTAAGGTAAAGCTAACCATAGCATGAAACTAATGGATCCAAATCGACCCCTTACGAAGCAACGCATAAACTAGGGATTAAGCTTCTGTCACTCTAGCAACCCATCATCTACTTATTACTTCCCAATGCCTTCCTCTAGGCCCAAATAATGGTGAAGTGTCATGTAGTCGACGTTCACATAACACCACTAGAGGAGAGACAACATACTTCCCATCAAAATATCTAACGAATACCAAATTCACATGACTACTAATAGCAAGACTTCACCCATGTCCTCAGAAACAAACGTAACTACTCACAAAGCATATTCATGTTCATGATCAGAGGAGTATTAATATGCATTAAGGATCTGAACACATGATCTTCCACCAAGTAAACCAATTAGCATCAACTACAAGGAGTAATCAACACTACTAGCAACCCACAGGTACCAATTTGTTGTTTTGATACAAGATTAGCTACAAGAGATGAACTAGGGTTTTGAGAGGAGATGGTGTTGGTGAAGATGTTGATGGAGATTGACCCCCTCCCGATGAGAGGATCGTTGATGATGACGATGGTGATGATTTCCCCCTCCCAGAGGGAAGTTTCCCTGGCAGAGCAGCTCCGCCGGAGCCCTAGATTGGTTCCGCCAAGGTTCCGCCTCGTGGCGGCGGAGTTTCGTCCCGTAAGCTTGCTTATGATTTTTTTTTCCAGGGTAAAAGCCTTCATATAGCAGAAGATGGGCACCGGAGGGCCACCAGGGGGCCTAGGAGACAGGGGGCGCGCCCAGTAGGGGGGCGCCCCCCACCCTCCTGGCCAGGGTGTGGGCCCCCTCTGGTATTTTCTTTGCTCAGTAAATCTTATTAATTCCAAAAATGACTTCGGTGGAGTTTCAGGATTTTTGGAGTTGTGCAGAATAGGTTTCCAATATTTGCTCCTTTTCCAGCCAGAATCCCAGCTGTCGGCATTCTCCCTCTTCATGATAAACCTTGTAAAATAAGAGAGAATAGCCATAAGTATTGTGACATAATGTGTAATAACAGCCCATAATGCAATACATATTGATATAAAAGCATGATGCAAAATGGACGTATCAACTCCCCAAGCTTAGACCTCGCTTGTCCTCAAACGAAAGCCGAAATCAAAAAATATGTCCACACGTTTAGAGATAGAGGTGTCGACAAAAATAAAATACGGACATGAGGGCATCATGATCATTCTTATAACAGCAACATATACCGATTTTATCATATGATTTCTTATGCTTAAGTAATAATCTATTCACAATGCCAAGTATGGATCATAAACTTTATTGAGAACTAACAAACTATAATCTTAGTAATTGAAGCAATTGCAATTTATCATAACATCAGAAAGAGTCAAGAATAGAGCTTTTCAGCAAGTCCACATACTCAACTATCATATAGTCTTCTACAATTGCTAACACTCGCGCAATACTTATGGTTATGGAGTTTCAATCAGACACTGAGAAATATAGGGGCTTATAATTTCGCCTCCCAACGTATTCACCTTTGGGTGATGTCAACAATAATAGGTCATGCTAACTTACATCCAATTGGATATATATATATATATATATATATATATATATATATATATATATATATATATATATATATATATATATATATATATATATATATATATATATATCAGGATCTTTCCAACACGAGGTGCTTGCCAAAGGATAAAATGAAAAAGGGAAAGGTGAAGATCACCTTGACTCTTGCATAATGTAAAGACATAAAGTAAAAGATAGGCCCTTCGCGGAGGGAAGCAGAGGTTGTCATGTGCTTTTAGGGTTGGATGCACAAAATCTTAATGCAAAAGAACGTCACTTTATATTGCCACTTGTATGTGGACATTTATTATGCAGTCCGTCGCTTTTATTACTTTATGTGGACCTTTATTATGCAGTCTGTCACTTTTATTACTTCCATATCACACGATCGTATAAAGCTTATTTTCTCTGCACTAATAAGTCATACATATTTAGAGAGCAATTTTTATTGCTTGCAACATGACAACTTACTTGAAGGATCTTACTCAATCCATAGGTAGGTATGGTGGACTCTCATGGCAAAACTGGGTTTAAGGATATTAGGAAGCACAAGTAGTATCTCTACTTGGTGCAAGGAGTTTGGCTAGCATGAGGGGGAAAGGCAAGATCAACATGTTAGGAAGATCCATGACAATATACTTTAACTGAGATGTGAGAAAACATAACCCATTACGTTGTCTTCCTTGTCCAACATAAACTCTTTAGCATGTCATACTTAATGAGTGCTCACAATCATAAAAGATGTCCAAGATAGTATATTTATATGTGAAAATCTCTCTTTCTTTATTACTTCCTATTAATTACAACGATGACCAAAACTATGTTTGTCAACTCTCAACAACTTTTATGCCTCGTACTCTTTATATGTGAAGTCATTACTATCCATAAGATCAATATGAACTCTTTTATTCTTTCTATTTTCTCAAGATCATAGCAAGATAGAAAAGCCCTTGACTCAACACTAATCTTTATTATAGATAGCTCACAGACTCGATTACATAGAAGGGATCACGAAGCAAAACTCAAAACTAATTCATACCAAAACTTCAATCTACTAGATCAAGATATTACTAAAAGGATCGAAATAAGTAAAATGGTAAAGATAGGAGTGTGATGGTGATACGATACCGGGGCACCTCCCCCAAGCATGGTTGCCAAGGGGAGTGCCCATACCCATGTGATTATGTCCTCGGAGGTAGTGAAGAAGGAGTTGTTGATGATGTAGGCTTGTCGTCCATCTTCCAAGGCATAGACTCACCATCATAGAAGGATGATCGAGTCTCCGGGATCCTCAAATCTGCAGCCAAACTCATCCTCTTGAATCTATATTCATACTCACAGTTTTAGTTTTGCAGGTCATAGATCTGTGGTTGGAGGTGCTCGATTTTCTCATGAAGCTTGGAGATGGTATCCCCAATGTTCTTGGCGTCTAGCTTGTGGTTGTTGGTGAATTCCACGATCATCATCTGGTTGGCGTTGAGTCCACGCTCCACCATCCCTTGGCACTTGAAAACTTGTTGCTCCATAGCTTCGAGCTTTGTCTCCACGCTTCCGGTATGCCTTGGTCCCTCTACATCGCGGATGTGCAGCACCCCCTCACGTATCTCAATGGTTTGAGGGTGTTGCGGCACCTCCGCGAGATAGGGGTTGATAACCCTCTCTAAAAAAATTTCCTTGGAAGCGCTTGGAGACGTCATGGTGCTCTAGATCTGTCAAAAAAACAGCTCAAAACGAAAACAGAGGATTTTTGCGTGATATGGTGGTCAAAACCTTCGGGAGATTATATAATGAATTTTTACCGACCAAGAGAAGTAACGTGCAAGAAAACAGAGTCCGGAGGGCACGCGAGGTGCCCACGAGACAGGGGGGCGCGCCCTCCACCCTCGTGGAGGCCTCATGTCCTTCCCATATTACTTCTTGCTTTCTAAAATTCTTACATATTCCAAAACGGAGAAAAAGTGCCATTAGAATTGTTTTGGAGTCGGTTTACTTACCGTACCACATACTTATTCCTTTTCGGAGTCTACAACATTCTGGAAAGTGTCCCTTATGTATTCCTCTCGGGTTACGGTCTCAATAATATTAGTTTCAACGTTGATAGGATTACCTGAGATATAATGTTTGATTCTTTGACCGCTCACCACCCTCGGACTTGTGCCTTCAAAGTTGTTGATTTTTATGGCAACGGAATGATAGACCTCCTCGATAACGTAAGGACCTTCCCACTTAGAGAGAAGTTTCCCTGCAAAAAATCTTAAACGAGAGTTGAATAGCAACACATAATCACCTACGTTAAACTCACGCTTTTGTATTCTTTTGTCATGCCATCTTTTAACTTTTTCTTTGAATAGCTTGGCATTCTCATATGCTTGGGTTCTCCATTCATCAAGTGGGCTAATATCAAATAACCTCTTCTCACCGGCAAGTTTGAAGTCATAGTTGAGCTCTTTAATAGCCCAATATGCTTTATGTTCAAGTTCAAGAGGTAAGTGACATGCTTTCCCATATACCATCTTATACGGAGACATACCCATAGGATTCTTGTATGCAGTTCTATAGGCCCATAATGCATCAGCAAGTTTCTTGGACCAATTCTTTCTAGATCTATTAACAGTCTGTTGCAAAATTAATTTGAGCTCTCTATTACTCAACTCTACTTGACCACTAGACTGTGGGTGATAAGGGGATGCAATTCTATGATTAACATCATACTTAGCAAGCATTTTACGAAAAGCACCATGAATAAAATGTGAACCACCATCAGTCATAAGATATCTAGGGACTCCAAACCTCGGAAAAATAACTTCTTTAAGCATCTTAATAGAGGTGTTATGATCAGCACTACTAGTTGGAGTAGCTTCTACCCACTTAGTAACATAATCAACAGCAACTAAAATATGTGTATATCCATTAGAGGCAGGAAAAGGTCCCATATAATAAAAGCCCCAAACAACAAATGGTTCAATAACAAGAGAATATTCATACGCATTTCTTGACGTCTACTAATATTACCAATTCTTTGACATTCATCACAAGACAAAACAAACTTACGAGCATCTTTGAAGAGAGTAGGCCAATAAAAATCAGATTGCAATACCTTATGTGCAGTTCTATCTCCAGCGTGGTGTCCTCCATATGGTTTGGAGTGACACTTGCGTAGGATCTGTTCCTGTTCATGCTCAGGTACATAACGTCTATAACACCATCTACTCCTTCTTTATAAAGGTGTGGGTCATCTCAGAAGTAATGTCTTAAATCATAAAAGAACTTTTTCTTTTGCTGGTATGTGAAGCTAGGTGGTATAAATTTAGCAACAATGTAATTAGCATAACCAGCATACCATGGAGCAGTATGAGAAGCATTAATGACCGCTAATTGTTCATCAGGAAAGCTATCATCAATAGGTAGTGGGTCATCAAGAACATTCTCTAACCTAGACAAGTTGTGTGCAATGGGGTTCTTAGCTCCCTTTCTATCAATAATATGCAAATCAAATTCTTGGAGCAAGAGAACCCATCTAATAAGTGTAGGCTTAGCATCTTTCTTTTCCATAAGATATTTAATAGCAGCATGATAAGTGTGAATAGTAACTTTAGAATCAACAATGTACGGTCTGAACTTATCACAAGCAAATACAACTGCTAGGACTTCTTTTTCAGTAGTAGCATAATTTCTCTGGGCAGTGTCAAGAGTTTTACTAGCATACTGGATAACATTCAATTTCTTATCAACTCTTTGCCCTAGAACAGCATAATCACTAGCATCACACATAATTTCAAAAGGTAAATTCCAATCAGGTGGCTGAACAATAGCTACAGTGATCAAAGATTTCTTAAGTATTTCAAATGCTTCTACACAATCATCATCAAAGACAAAAAAGAATATCTTTTTGCAATAAATTAGTGAGAGGCCTAGAGATTTTAGAAAAGTCCTTAATGAACCTCCTATAAAAACCACGGCATGACCAAGGAAACTTCTTATACCTTTTATGTCCTTAGGACATGGCATCTTTTCAATAGCATCAACTTTAGCTTTATCAACTTCGATACCTCTTTCAGAAATTTTATGCCCCAAGACAATGCCTTCGTTAACCATAAAGTGGCACTTTTCCCAATTCAAGACGAGACTAGTGTCTTCACATCTTTGCAACACTTGATCAAGGTTTCTCAAGCAATCATCAAAAGAGGATCGATAAACGGAGAAGTCATCCATGAATACCTCACAAATCTTTTCACAAAAATCAGAGAATATGTCCATCATGCATCTTTGAAAGGTAGCAGGTGCATTACATAAACCAAAAGGTATACGTCTATAAGCAAAAGTACCGAAAGGGCAAGTAAAAGTAGTTTTTGATTGATCCTCCACTGACACATGTATTTGAGAGAAGCCAGAATAACCATCTAGAAAGCAGAAATGTGTATGTTTGGGTAGTCTTTCTAGCATTTGATCAATAAAAGGTAAAGGGTAATGATCTTTCTTAGTAGCTTTATTTAATTTACAGAAATCAATTACCATTCTATAACCTGTAATAATTCTTTGCGGGATCAATTCATCTGTATCATTAGGAACGACAGTAATACCTCCTTTCTTGGGGACACAATGGACAGGACTTACCCAATCACTATCAGCAACGGGATAAATTATACCTGCCTCAAGGAGATTTAGTATCTCCTTTCTTACCACTTCTTTCATCTTAGGATTTAACCGTCGTTGAAGATCTCTAACTGGTTTGGCATCTTTTTCCAATTTTATTTTGTGTTGGCATAGAGTGGGACTAATGCCCTTAAGATCATCCAGAGTATATCCAATAGCAGCACGGTGTTTCTTCAGAGCTTTCAATAATCTTTCCTCTTCCTGCTCTGAAAGGTTAGCACTAATAATAAAAGGATATATCTTCTTTTCATCAAGATAAGCATATTTAAGATTATCAGGTAATGGTTTGAGCTCGAACACGGGATCACCCTTGGGTGGAGGGGGATCCCCTAAGATTTCAACAAGTAAGTTGTGTTTCAGAATAGGACCCTGTTGAAGGAATACTTCATCTATTTCCCTTCTTTCATTCATAAACATATCATTTTCATGGTCTAGAAAATATTGTTCTAACGGATCAGTAGGATACACGGCAATAGAAGCAAGACCAATAATTTCATCCTTACTAGGCAATTCTCTATCACGGGGTTGTCTACGAAATTTAGCAAAATTAAACTCATGAGACATATCCCCTAAGCCAATTGTAACAATATCCTTTTCGCAATCAATCCTAGCATAACAGTATTCAAGAAGGGTCTACCAAATATAATGGGACAAAAGTCATCTTGTTGGGAACCAAGAACAAGAAAATCAGCAGGGTATTTAACTTTCCCACACAAGACTTCGACATCTCTAACGATCTCAACTGGCTTAATGGTATCCCTATTGGCAAGCTTAATTGTAACATCAATATCTTCTAACTCAGCAGGTGCAATATCATGCATAATTTCTTTATATAAGGAAAAAGGTATTGCACTAGCACTAGCACCCATATCACATAAGCCATGCTAACAATGATCTCCTATTTTAACAGAAATAACAGGCATGCCTACAACAGGTCTATGTATCTTAGCATCTGGCCTAGCAATATTAGCAGTTTCACCACAGAAGTAAATAACATGCCCATCTATATTATCATCCAAGAGATCTTTAACCATAGCAATACTAGGTTCAACTTTGATTTGCTCAGGGGGTGTATAAGTTCTAGTATTACTCTTACGAACAACAGTTGAAGCTTTAGCATGATCCTTTATCCTAACAGGAAAAGGTGGTTTCCCAACATAAGTAGTAGGAACAATAGGATCATTATAAGTGATAGTCTTTTCTTCAACTGTAATAGATGCAACTACTTTTACTTCAATGGGAGGATTATATTTAAACCACTTCTCCTTAGGGAGATCAACGTGAGTAGCAAAAGATTCACAGAAAGAAGCTACTATCTCAGAGTCAAGTCCATATTTAGCGCTAAATCCACGAAAAGCATCGGTATCCATAAAAGATTTAACACAATCAAACTTAGGTGTTATACCTGACTCCTTACCATCGTCGGAACCCCAATCTTCAGAGTTGCGTTTAATTCTTTCCAATAAATCCCACTTGAATTCAGTAGTCTTAAGCATATAAGAACCAGCACGGGAAGTATCGAGCATGGTGCGATCATTGAGAGAAAGCCGAGCATAAAAATTTTAAATAATCATATCTCTTGAGAGCTCATGATTGGGGCATGAATATAACATTGACTTAAGGCTCCCCCAAGCTTGAGCGATGCTTTCTCCTTCGCGAGGCCGAAAATTATATATGTAATTACGATCACGATGAACAAGATGCATAGGATAGAACTTCTGGTGAAATTCCAACTTCAATCGTTTATAGTTCCAAGATCCCGTATCATCACATAGCCTATACCATGTCAATGCATCTCCCTTCAAAGATAAAGGGAGGACCTTCCTCTTAACAACATCATCGGGTATACCTACAAGCTTAAATAATCCACAAACTTTATCCACAAAGATAAGGTGTAAATCGGGATGCAATGTTCCATCTCCTGCAAAGGGATTAGCTAGCAGTTTCTCTATCATACCCGAAGGAATGTCAAAGTAAACATTTTCAGTAGGTTCGGTAGGTTGAGGAGCAATTCTTTGCTCTACTGGTCGGGGCGAAGATGCCCCAAACAAGCCCCTCAAAGGATTAGTTTCCATAGTAACAAGTGATAGAAAATTTCAGCACACTATATAAATGTTTCCTTACCAAGTTCCACTCACCAAAGGCGCTTCATTCCCCAGCAATGGCGCCAGAAAAGAGTCTTGATTACCCACAAGTATAGGGGCTCTATCGTAGTCCTTTTGATAAGTAAGAGTGTTGAACCCAATGAGGAGCAGAAGGAAATGACAAGCGGTTTTCACTAAGGTATTGTCTACAAGCACTAAAATTGTAGGTAACAGATAGTTTTGTGATAAGATGATTTGTAACAGGTAACAAGCAATGAAAGTAAATAAAGTGCAGCAAGGTGGCCCAATCCTTTTTGAAGCAAAGGACAAACCTGGACAATTTCTTATAATGAGAAAAGTGCTCACGTGGACACATGGGAATTATCGTCAAGCTAGTTTTCATCATGCTCATATGATTCGCGTTCGGTACTTTGATAATTTGATATGTGGGTGGACCGGTGCTTGGTTACTGCCCTTTCTTGGACAAGCATCCCACTTATGATTAACCCCTATTGCAAGCATCCGCAACTACAAAAGAAGTATTAAGGTAAAGCTAATCATAGCATAAAACTAGTGGATCCAAATCAGTCCCTTATGAAGCAACGCATAAACTAGGGTTTAAGCTTCTGTCACTCTAGCAACCCATCATCTACTTATTACTTCCCAATGCCTTCCTCTAGGCCCAAATAATGGTGAAGTGTCATGTAGTCGACGTTCACATAACACCACTAGAGGAGAGACAACATACATCTCATCAAAATATCGAACGAATACCAAATTCACATGACTACTAATAGCAAGACTTCACCCATGTCCTCAGGAACAAACGTAACTAGTCAAAAAACATATTCATGTTCATGATCAGAGGAGTATTAATATGCATTAAGGATCTGAACATATGATCTTCCACCAAGTAAACCAATTATCATCAACTGCAAGGAGTAATCAACACTACTAGCAACCCACAGGTACCAATTTATGGTTTTGATACAAGATTGGATACAAGAGATGAACTAGGGTTTTGAGAGGAGATGGTGCTGGTGAAGATGTTGATGGAGATTGACCCCCTCCCAATGAGAGGGTCGTTGATGATGACGATGGTGATGATTTCCCCCTCCCGGAGATAAATTTCCCCGGCAGAACAGCTCCGCCGGAGCCCTAGATTGGTTCCGCCAAGGTTCCGCCTCGTGGCGGCGGAGTTTCGTCCCGTAAGCTTGCTTATGATTGTTTCCAGGGTAAAAGCCTTCATATAGCAGAAGATGGGCACCGGAGGGCCACTAGGGGGCCTAGTAGACAGGGGCGCGCCCAATAGGGGGGGCGCCCCCCATCCTCCTAGCCAGGGTGTGGGCCCCCTCTGGTATTTTCTTCGCTCAATAATTCTTATTAATTCCAAAAATGACTTTTGTGGAGTTTCAGGATTTTTGGAGCTGTGCATAATAGGTTTCCAATATTTGCTCCTTTTCTAGCCAGAATCCCAGATGTCGGCATTCTCCCTCTTCATGATAAACCTTGTAAAATAAGAGAGAATAGCCATAAGTATTGTGATATAATGTGTAATAACAACCCATAATGCAATAAATATTGATATAAAAGCATGATGCAAAATGGACGTATCAGAGGGCCACAATCAGATGGGTGAAATTTGGAGATGAGATCACTAAACTCTTTAAAGCTAAAGCTACAATCAAGTATAGAAACAATCACATTGATGTTCTCAAAGATGAGCACATGCCAGAACACTTTTAGCACCAGGAAAAGGTAGCTATTCTTTGGAGGTCTTTTAGAGAGAGACTTGGAACTTCAAATGAGATTGTGGACTTTTTTGACCTCCCCAGCATCGACTCCATTTACCAAAGAAGAAATTGATGCAATCATAAAGGTAATGCCCATAGACAAAGCACCTGGTCCGGATGGTTTTAATGGTCAGTTCATCAAATCTTGTTGGGATATCATAGCTGGGGATTTTTATGATCTTACTGAAGACTTCTATCATGGAAGGATCAGTTTGCATTCCATCAACAGCTCCTTCATCACTCTCATTCCAAAAAAGATAATCCTATGTCTCCTGCAGATTTTAGGCATATTTCACTGCTAAACTGCACTATAAAAATCATCACCAAGCCGCTAGCCGACAAACTTCAAAAAGTGATTCTCAAAATTGTTCATACAAATCAATATGGATTTCTCAAAGCTAGATCAATCTAGGATTGTCTTGCATGGGCTTTTGAATTCATCCATCAATGCACACAATCAAAAAAGGAGCTTATAGTCCTTAAACTGGATTTTGAGAAAGCATTTGATCTCATTGAGCAGAAGGTAATTCTACAAATATTAAAAGCCAGAGGATTTGGTAACATATGGTTAATGTGGATTAAAATGCTACTGGATTCAAGAACTTCAGTAGTTCTACTTAATGGTGTTCCTGGGAAGCAATTTATCTGCAAAGAAGGGGTTAGATAATGGGATCCAATCTCCCCCTTTCTGTTTGTCTTAGCTGCTGACCTCCTTCAAACTGTAATGAATAATGCCATGCATGCCAATATCATTCAACATCCCATGGCAAGTGCAACAAACCCTGATTTCCCAGTTATCCAATATTTAGATGATACAGTGATGATTTTGCCTGCAGTGCCTGGTAAGATTGGGCAAGTAAACAATCTACTGAAACACTATGCAGCTCAAACTGGGTTGAAAATAAACTATGCAAAGTATATGCTCATTCCACTCAATGTTAACCCTCAAACCCTGAACATTATTCTTTCTGAATTGGGATGCAAGCAAGGAAGTTTCTCATTCACTTACTTAGGGCTACCTTTGAGTGATCACAGATTAAGAGTTGAAGATTTCAATCCCATATGTCAAAAGATTGAAAGAAGATTGAGTGGGTGCTCCAGCATGTTGTCATATGATGGTAAATTACTGCTTGCCAGAGCAGTTTTCTCTGCTCTACCCATCTTCTTCATGAGCACTATGGCTCTCTCTGTCAACACTATAGATCAAATAAACAAGTATCTAAGGCATTTTTTCCTGGAGGAAATTTGTACAAGATCAATAAGGACCAACTCTTATCTCCTGGAAGAAGGTTTGTCAGCCAAAGGAGCAACGAGGTTTAGGAATTCTAGATATTTCTTTACACAACAAAACTCTCCTATTGAAAAATCTCCACAAGTTCTTTAATAAAGAGGATTTGCCATGGGTTAAGCTTATCTGGAACACTTATTACACCTCACAACTACCAGGACAGAAAATGGAGGGATCCAGTTGGTGGAAAAATCACTTAAAACTACTTCCAATGTTCAAAGAGAATTTTCAATGCACTATGGGAAATGGGCAATCCCTCACTTTTTGGCATGACAAATGGATGGATACACCTCTATCCATCAAATTCCCAGAATTATACTCTTTTGTAAAGAAGGATTCCATCTCTGTTGCAAACTGGGTTGCAGAGCCAAACCCTCATGTGTTACTCCACACACCACTTTTAGAATTAGCTTATGCTCAACTGAATGAAATTCAGACCCTTGTGGCTGGGCACTGGAATGTGCAAAGAGATGATAAATGGAAAGGAACTGGGCAAGGTTCAAATACTCTTCTATCAGAATGTACAACACCATTTGGCCAAAGACTAAAAAGAATATGTTGTTCAAATGGATTTGGAAGACTTCAAATAGATTCAGGCATAAAATTTTCTTTTGGCATCTTATACATGACAGAATCAACATTAGAAACTTGCTGAGAAGGATAAAGATGCAATTGGATGATTATAATTGTATACAATGTAGAGACAACACTAAAGAAACTTTAAGACATCTCTTTTGGGACTGCAACTTTGCACAAGAATGCTAGAACTGCATTGTACCTGATAGAAGACTGGGCATATCAAGTTTTGATGACATTCTAATTTTGCACTCACACCTTCAAAAAACAATTGCTCTGGACATCATTATTCAAGGTTGTTGGAGACTTTGGATGCTGAGAAATGGAAAGATTTTTAGAAAAGAGGTGCCAAGTATTGAATGTTGGAAGTTTTGGGTCAAGGAAGATTTGGGTCTTCTGCAACACAAGATCAAAGGAAAATATTTGGACAAATTCAAAGCCTGGCTATCTACTCATCTATGATGATTGTAGAGATTGTAGTTATTGATATTTAACTTTATCATGTTTCCCAGACTAGGAATAGGATAAACTACTCCACTGGAGAGGTCGTTCTTTTTTTATTTCTTTTGTACATATAGAGTTGATTAATGGAAAATTACCGTAGAACAATTGTTCTGTGGTTTCGGATTCAAAAAAAATACTTGTCATTTCTCTGGCAGGGTGGTTTGAATAAGAACTACTACTCGGTTTCCATGTTTTTCGATATGGTGCATGTCCTTTATTTTCAGTTTTGCCGATTTTAATTATGGATCTAAGGATTCAGATTTGTTCCGAGCATTTTGCATGCAGTAAAACTCTTCCTAGAGACAATTGGATATAGGAAACCAAGTGAACTACCAGTTTTGTCTTGAACAATCACTACTCTGATTTTATTATGGCATACCTAAATTTATTTTTAGAGAAAACTTGACATGCAGATTGGATTTTCTTATGTATCATTTCAGTAACATGATTACATAGTAATCTGTTTATAACTATGCAAGAGCCAATATGAGACAGAACATTGTAGCTTTGTACTACTATTACAGTTATACATGATTCTATATTGCTAAAAATATGTCCTGCTGTATTCAAACGAACAGATCCTTCTAATACAACAGCTATACATTGGCAGAGAGATAGTATATACTTGTTTCAGTTAGATTTTGTTCTTCATGTCCATATATAAATTCTCTTATTATCTCTTTGTGTACATCTTCAAATAGCAGCTTAGTTGGTGTGGAATTTATGTTCCTAGTTTATGTAGCTAAATAAATATCAGGAACTATGTTGTAGTGTTTATTCCTTAGCACTTCTGATTTATAAATAAGTCTACTATTGTACAATCCTTATAACTGAAGTTTGTTGTTCAAGCAGACACAATGTGCACTGACAGAGGATGGCAGGAACAATGGTACACATTCGAGTATGTATCTGCCAAAAATGATTATGTTTAACTCTAGGCATTGCATTACTATGTCATGGTGTACTATTCTTTGAAGAATTTGTATGAGTTACTAGAAAAGTATGACTTGATGAGGGATGCCTTGATTTTAAAAAATAGCCGAAAAGAATTTAGTTTAGTAAAATATTGTATAGCATTCTCGTAAGTTTGATACACTTTTCAAGAAAACGAACTTTGGTTAATCATTAAGTTATAACTTTTCTCATATTTGAACAACAAGGTTATTTGAGTTCTGCTAAAAACGGTCTTTTTTTTAACTTTTGCAAACTTTGTGGAAAGAAGCTACAAATAACTGATTTCGATGTCAAGTCTACAATTCAATGTTGATCTAGACGGTGGAATCTTTCAACTTCGTTGATGCTTTCTTGTCCGTTTTAATCTAATATCTATATGATGTGGTTTGTATAAAACTTATGGTGGTATAATTAGTTTTTCTCTTTTTTTTGCAGGATATAATAACGATGTAGATAGACGAAGACTAAATTAGTTCACACTACTTTGATGTCTATCGAGCCAATGGGACAGCGAAGGTAGTTCTTTCGCACAATTTGAAGAATGTTATTTTATATTGCATGATATGTCTGACTCATTTCTGTGGGCCTTCAATTAATTTGAGGCATCCTTTCCTAGGATCTTACCTTGATATTCCTCTATTTTCTCTTATTCGTCTCATGTTTTTTTAAGAACTGAAATAATTATAACCAGTGTTACAAATGTTTGCTGAGGAAAAGTACCTGCAGTAAACAAGAACCAGATGCAGGTTTTCTATCTTCACCAGTATTTACTTTTGTTTCTAATTGTTGGATCTTTCCTATGGCCCAAGATTAAGGATTAATGCTTTTGATATCTTATTTGAGAAAACGGCTTCATAGAACATAAGTAGAAGGTAAACTGTAGCATTGATCATTGCTATTTTGTACATAGGCAGTTCAACGAACTGCTCTGAGAGGGGATGTTGAGGGTGACGACGCCAACGAGCAAGTCGGCGTATGTAAATCTTCGCCAGAGCCATTCCAGCTCTTTCAGAGCCACAAGGTGAGCCGGAAGTCAGTGTATGTTTGATCGAGCACACTCGCTTCTCTCAGAATTCATATAATCATTAGAAGCTCAGAACCAATCATGCCACAAAAATGAAGTGGAATTCATTTGAAGGCAAGGAAGCCGAGGAATCAGGACGCCAACGGTGTGGAGCCGTTTGGAATCGAGAGGACTAGGGCTGCCATCATGGACCTCTAGACCAAGCTCAACATCTCCCTCGCGCCTCCATCAACACCGAGTCCTGGAGGGTCGCCGCCGTCCGTGACGGCAAGCTACTGCCGCTGCATCGTCAGCCGCATGGTTAGAGGGAGGCATCAAGGGCCTGCCAGCGACATGCGTGCAATTTCTATTAATGTATCTTATGTTGCCAAACAGCAACATGCTCCTGTCGACGCTATATCGTTGTGGACGTGGCATTTCAGTTTCTTCCTCAATGATGTTCCAATATAATAAGTTCCATCAAAAATTGCATGTACATGTGCTGCTATCTTGATCCAAAAAGGAAAGTAAAAATGGGCGTTCATCTACCTGGCACCGCCCAGATGCCCCTCAAACGGTGTGCCATGGGCGTGCCCCAACTACTAGTGTGTTAAGCCTAGATGATGCCTTTCTTACAAATAAGTGTGTTCTTCTGGGGTTTTTCATGATCTAAATTTGTACTAAAACACATGGGCCCCAGCCGCCAGTACTGGAAAATTAAACGGCTCCCATCCGTGCTCCCACTTCATCCTACGGCAGTTTTTTTTTCTTTTTCCTTCCTAATCTAATCATCCTCCTGATTTTAACGGGGTGGGCCCAGGTCTTATTTTGTTCTACAAATCAAGCCACGTACGCAGGAGCACGGATGGGCGCACGCATAGAGCGCAGGCAAGTCTTGTCTGGAAAGGAGTGCATCATGGGTCGAACGCGTGACTTACTGCAATAATGCCAGCCAAATTAACCACTCCAACAATCGCACTATTATGGAATAATTTTTTTCAAGAGTACGTCAAAAGCGTATTATATTTTTATAAAAGATAAAGAGAATATGTACAATAAGTGTAAGCCCAAATGGACACATTCGGGCAACACACAACCCCAACTCCAAGTACGCTGTGCTCTGTACTATTATAGAACAATTTAGATAACAGTCTTTCATTTAGGATCAGCCGGAGGCATGTGAGGCTTAAATGGGTTGAAAATAGTGCGGCCCATTTTGCACGCACTAGGTTTTTTAAAGATATTTGTAAAATGTATATGTAATAAAAATAATGTTAAAATATTCATTTTTTATAAATATTATAATTTATTTTGGGGATATACTCCCTCCTTTCATGTATATAGGCTCTAATGCGTTTTTTGAGGTTAACTTTGACCATATTTTAGAGCAATAATATATGACACGCAAGTTAAACAAACCACACCATCAAGTTCGTACTTACAAGAAGCTGATAACGATGTAATTTTCACATTATACATCTTATATATTATTAATCTTATCAATAGTCAACGGCAACCTCAAAAAATGTATTAGGCACTATATATACGAAAGGAAGTAAATATTACTAGATAAAGACGATGATTAGTAAATAAAAATATTTAAATATACAGCCATGTATTATATAAAAATGTTTCATAAATATGGACATTTCAATCTTTACTAAATAAAAATGGTTAATGAATAAAAATTAAATATATACCCATGTATTATATTAATATTTTTGAAAATAATACGTGATGATATTTTGTTATTGAGATTAGAATTTACATACCTTTTACAAATATCTAAAAGATACGAGCAGGTGCAAATGGGCTGCACTGATCGCATGAACGCCTTCGTTATTTACTACTCCCTCCGTTCCCAAATATAAGTCTTTTTAGAGATTTCAACAAGTGACTACATACGAAGCAAAATGAGTGAATCTACACTATAAAACATGTCTACATACATCCGTATGTTGTTGTTCATTTGAAATGTCTAAAAAGACTTATATTAAGGAACTGAGGGAGTAAAAAATAAAAGAGTGCCTCTGTTCAACTACATTTGGTATAGTTATCCATGTGAGACAAGAGTGCGTTACGGGTGGAGTGGCTTGGACCGACTAGTAGCCAGTCGCCTGTCGCTGGTTCGAGGGGCAAAGCACTCTTTTTCGTGTTAATTTTTCAGAAAAATTGAGATGCCGCCTCACCAATAATGACAGGGCCTTTTGTTGTAAATAAAAAATTCGAGGTGGTTTCTGTAAAAAACTGGCCACGCGCCCCCTTCCCGTCGTCGAGTCACTCTCAGCGGGCCCCACGCCACACTGGCATGCCTAGTCAGCGGTCCGGACGTACACAATCATGATTTGCACCGTATTTGCACGCGTTTCTGTAAAAAACTGGCCACGCGCCCCCTTCCCGTCGTCGAGTCGCTCTCAGCGGGCCCCACGCCACACTGGCATGCCTAGTCAGCGGTCCGGGCGTACACAATCATGATTTGCACCGTATTTACACGCGCGAACCAAGTCATTGCACAAGTTCAATATATGCCGCAAGTTCTAGTATCAAAGTGACCGTTTTCTAGCATCACCAGTATAATTGACTTTTTTCTATACGAAGAAAACGGAATAAAAACTAAAAGACCAAATAATAGTTTTTTTCTAAAAAAACTGAATTAGTGGCAATGGTATGATCCTTTAAGAAGGAACAAAATGAAAAAAGAAAAATAACAAAATAAGCACACAAAAATTGTGTTTTTTATAATATCCAACAATAGGCATATCATAGTAGAATTACTGCAAAAAAAAATTTCCTGAGAAGGAATAAATTAGTGCCATCATTATTACCTTTAAAGAGGAAAGAAAAAGAAATAAAACCTCAGAAAATTAAAATAGTGAAGTTTCCTAAGGAAGAATGAACTGTTGACATTGGTATTACCCTTTTAGGAGAAACAAAATGAAAAACAATCGAAATAAATAATAATAGAAATTGCTCACTTTACACAAAAATTGTGTTTTTATAATATGGAAAAATGAACATATAATAGTGGATTTTTTTCATAAAAAGACGTTTTCTAGGAAGGGATGAATTAGTGGAAATGGTATTGACAAGAATGAATAGTGACACTGGTATTACCATTTAAGAAGACAAAAAATAAAAATGAAAAAACTTGCACACAATTTATATAATAGGGGAATTACTCATAAGAAGTTTTCTAAGAAATGAATTAGTGACATTGGTATAACGCTTAAAGAACAAACAAAACGAAATACATTTTTAATGAGGTTTTCTAAGGAAGAATGAATTATTTGCATTTGTATTGCCCTTCAAGAAGAAAGAAAATAAAATAAAAAAAATAATGAAAATTTTGCATAACATTTGTAACTGAATTGCTCTAATATGTAGGAATAAACATGTCATAGTGGAATTTCCGCAAAAAATGAAGTTTTGTAAAGGAACGAATTAGTGGTATAGGTGTTACCCTTAAAAGAAGGAAGGAAATAAAATATAAACTCAAAATATAATGAAGTTTTCTAAGAGTAAATGAAAGAGTGGCATTGGTATTTTAATTTAAGAAGAAAGAAAATAATGCAAATAATGGCAAATTTTACACACAATATACACATAGTTACAGTTATTATAATATCCAACAATATGCATATAGTGGCATTTCAATGAAAAAATTGTTTTTAAGAAGAAATGAATTGGTGGTACTGATATTACCCTTAAAAAGAAAATGATATAAAGCTAAAATAAATTCAAAGTAAAGAAGTTTTCTAATAAGGAATGAATTAGCGGTATTGAGATTACCCTTTAACGAGAAAGAAAATAAAAATAAAATACTCATACAATTTACACAGTAAATTACAATTTTTAAAATATGCAAGAATAAGCATATAATAGTGAAATTTTCACAAAAAGATAAGTTTTCTACGAAGAAATGAATTAGTGGCATTGGTATTAGCATTAAGAATGAAAGGAATTGAATAAAAACATAAATATATCAAAATATAATATTTGCTTAGAAAGAATGAATTAGTGGCTTTTCTATTACCCTCTAAGAAGAAAGAAAATGAAATGATAGCTAAAACAAAATCAAAATAATGAGGTTTTTCTAAGGAAGAATGAATTAGTTGCATTGGTATTACCCTTTAAGAAGAAAGAAAATGAAAAAATATCTAAAACAAACAATGAAAAATTAGCACACAACATACACAAAAATTCTACTTTATTAAACTATGCATGAATACACATATAGTAGTGGAATTTTCGCAAGAATAGTTTCCTAAGAAAGAAAATGAAGTGATAACTAAATAATTAAAATAATGATCTTTTGAAGTAACAATGAATTAGTAGCATTAGTATAACCCTTAAAAAAGAAAGATAATACAAAAATAAAAAACTTGCACACAACTTTGCACTAAAATTACACTTTTTGTAGTATGCAAATAATAATCATATAATAGTGTATTTTTTTCCACATATTGCATAGTATTTGCGTATATATGCACATTGACTCAACATGCTAAAAATACCAACAAAATCAAACATAAAACCAAGTAATAAAGGACACACAAAAGCAAAAGCAGAAAACACATAAAAAGAGAAAAATTGTAAAAAAAGAAAGAGAGGGTAGGGATGGACTTCGCCTAGTGAAAAGAAGACTGGCCCAAATATGGGTTAGTAAAAAATAAAGCCATCCCAAAACAACTCAAAGACCAAACTAGAAAAAAATGGAGCACGAATCTCAAAGAACAATGAACGGGCAAAAAATTCGACTGAACCAAAATCAATTTTCAGGTGACTTACATTTAGCTAAAGTGATTTAATATATGTTTCAATTAATTAAGTTCGGCGATGGCATAATCTTATAGTCTTACTTGTATATTAGAAGTGTGAAGTTGTACTATCTCAAAATCCATATTGGCCGGGACTGCTCTCAACACTTCACTACTAGTAGTCACCACAGGAACATTTTTATTAAAATGGTGAAATTGTTGAATATCTCATGATTATTTCCCTCGTTGTCACTAGAGATATTAGCTTGGTTGCCTTGCCTGACATTCATTCTGAATTCTTGTACCAGGAGTTGTGCAAATAAGCCCATATGCAACCCCGGACCAAGATTCTCATTGTGGGTATTGAGCAACTGCCCCATTCCAGGAGTGTTCTTTCCTAGCATCCGATCAAACACTATCCTCCACTTGCAGTACACGACAAAGATCACCATGGAGACATTCACGAGCTCAGCAATGCCACCACAGACTGCAAAAGCGTGCACCTCGCGGTAGGTCGCGACGCTTGGGCGTGAGCGCAGGCGGGCAGCATGGACACAAGCATGACTGAGTCAGGCCACATAAAGCAACAAGCATGTTTCAGGCAACATGATATCGCAAGAGCATATTGTCGAAGACCCTGTGCTTGTCGCCGGGCAACGAAGTCTCGCACGGGCATATTGCAGAAGAAAGAATAAGTTGCACTCATTGTTGTATTTCTTCCTCATAAAAAACCTTGATGTTTCCTATCGAAGAGCAAAAACTAAGTGTGATGTTGAAGCATCACTTAACGGAGAAAATTTTTCTAGTTTCATCACAAGTGTTTCCTTCCTGGTATCTCTATTCCTTTTCTATCTTTTAGTCCTTGTATTTTTGGCTATTTAAGGATGTAGCAGAAAATTTGTTATGTGGTGTAACTCAATGACTCATGAAGCCTCAACATGGATGTATGTTTAAGTAGACATTACAGCGGGGAGAAGGGGTTATTACACGTTATAGAAACCATCTTCCAACCATAGGTCACAGATCATCTCTATTGATTCTTCTGTAAACTCCACATTCTTGTGCAACTTGCAAGCGCCTAAAAATTGCACCATAAACACTAAGGTCATTGTACATAGGCATTTGTTGGATAAAGGCCATGCTTCATCTAGGTTCCTATCTCAGCCAAAATATCCACCATGGTACCATAATGCGTCATCCCAGGTCAAGCCCATAGTCCTCCCTCATGCTCGAAAATTTTTGTCTTTCGTCAACCAAATCAGTATGACTGCATGCCGAGAGGATTGAGAGGAATGTTGTGTCATTGGCCACCCTGCCAAAATTTATCATCTCCTTAGACAGCTCCACTACAACCTTGCCAAAACCATGTCAGCCGCACCCATGGATCAAAAAATGCCCCTCCCTTGCTGAGTTGAAGAAACATCAAACTATACTAACACAACCACATTTGCATACATGTCAATAATGGTTGTTAAAACATGCACATCTCGATTTAATTGAAGTCCGATAGAGCATCCATGAGTCAATCTTGATTTAGGTGCAGCCTGAGAGAGTATTCATGGATCAATCTTGCCTGTAGTGGGTCTGAAATGTGTACAAGGGCGGGAGTGAAACTGGAAAGAGCAAGCGAATCAAGTTTCACACACGTTGCATCCTAGATAAGAGCCTCACCGCATCATATGACCTTCCATTATGTGTGAATCATGTCTTGTAGCCCAACTTATTGAGCACCTAAACAACAAGGACACATTTGGTCAGCACGTCTTGCAAAAGCGTGCACCTCACAGCAGGTCCCAACCGAGTACCTGGGCTCAGCACAAGTGGGCAGCATGAACACAAGTGTGACGTAGTCAGGCCGCTCCCCATCGTCATCCTACATCCGAACCACCATCAGCATAGCCACCCCCGCGAGCTCGTTCCTCGTGTACACTACAACAAGTGTATTCCAATCCATACAACACAGTCTCACATGGGCATATTATCGAACACCGTGCCCGGTCGGCGGCACTTCGTGTCCGTGTTGGCCAGTGTCGAGGCCGCGAGCTAGGCCTTGACCGCGCGACCCATGGTGAGGTCTACATGTGCTCTGTAGAGTTGGAGGATGAGGTGAATGTACGGACCATGGGGGCATGGAAGAATACACGGTGGCGAATGTTGTGAGCCCTCCCAGCAGGTAGGAGCATGTGGTTGTGGACCTCATTGCACGTATCTCCACGTGATCCTTCTGTATTCCTACATATCTTCCTCGTAAAGAAACTTTGAAGCTTTTTGTCATAGAGCAAATAATGGTATTGCATTGAAACATCCCTCGTTTAAGCAAGTTTTTTTGGTTTGATCCAGAGTGTCTCATTCCTGGTGTCTCCTATTCTCAAGCTAAGCTAGCCTCTCCTTTTCTATCTCTTATTTCTTGCACTATTGCTATTAAAGGGAGTAGGAGGAAATTAGCTATGTGGCGAAACTCAATGACTCACGAAGCAGTCAATTTCGTGAGATGTATATAAGGTGTGAGTCATATAAGGTGTGGTTGGTGAAACTATTTATCAGCAGTCAATTTCGTGAGATGTTTTTGACAAAACATAGACCATTCTTTATATATGGAGGGCAAGGGACACCTTCTCATTTAATCTTAGTACAGGCTTTTTTCTCATGTGAGAACCAACTCATATAGTTCTCTCTTCGTTAATTAATGTACTTTGGCAAGCGCCCCCGTCGTGAGAGCTTGGACTGCAGCTGGGCATGGATAGATACGTCTTGTAGATAGAACTTTCGAAAGAAGGTGAATGTGTGGAGGAAGACATGCTAGCGAGCACGCCTAGTAGGTCAGAGTGCATGACCACTAGTGCGAAAGGCTGCTAGTATCTTGCACATGATCAACCAGCAAAGCACGCTAGCGCATATCTTTCCTCGGTAGTACAAATGATCCTCCATTGTTTTTGACGTATCTGCTCCAAAAGCTCAATCCTAAATTACAGTAGAACATTCAAAATGTGGTTTTCCTTATTGCTCCTAATGCACGAGAGAGACTTCTTCTTTAGTCATATACGATTATAAAAATTGAAGCACACTAATCGCATCATTCCAAGGCACGGAGCTCTTATCGGCATACAATCAAACACCACCATCGACTACCCCACAATTGTAGTACACATCAAGGATCACCATGGATACATTCACGAGCTCACCAAATCCATCACAAAGTGCAAAAGTGTGCACCTTGTTTATGAAGGGTAACATCATTGTTTTCATTCATTAAGGAGATAAAAGCATACAAGGGGTAGGTGAGAACATCTAAACCACATCAAAAAAGAGAAATGAAGCTAAGATTATAGGGGGAATGCAAAAGAAGGAAAAGGATAGAGCTTGGTGTCAATGCTCTCATTGAACTCAACCAAAGTGGAGTAGGTTTTTCAGCTTTCATCTTCACATAACTAAGCACAACAAAAGCTCCTTGAGCTTCGTCGTCTTGTTGTCACCTAATAACACTCCCAAAAATAGAGGACATGTGTCGTATGGGAACGTGGTGATCCAAGATGGGTCACAAGCTCGCTAACCTTCCTTCCCATGAAGGTATCACACCTTTCCATGAATTGATCAAGCATTTAGATCAATTTCTGGCCTCATCACGGTAGCATCGGAAGATAGAACACACAAGAAGGAGTACAACCACAACTAGCTGCCACCAAGCTCAAACAGACCAGACCAACCAAGGATCAGCATTTCCAAGACAATGCCCCAAAGAATATAGCGACATGTTAAAAGGCGTCGTTATTTTCCAGTCCAAAAGTTGACCAGAGGCTTTTGCCCAGAGCACACTAGGGGGAGGGGGCTATGTGTGAAGCTCCATGATGACTCTTCCATGAAGGGAAACGACATCGGTGCCAGCATAGCCGACACATGTATTTCACCCACGTGCTCACACAATTACCCGACCTAACCATGCCAGCCTCTAGGGGCCTCGACCAGTTGGTTCTACGAACAAGCAAAACTACGGCGGCTACGTCGGGCCACACGCCCACCTAGCTCGCGGCCTTCCTAAGTCAGGGTGTCCCAGCCTGGCAAGCTACTTGACCAAAGCTGGATAATCCCGTCTATATCGGGACGGGCCAGACATGCCCTACTTCGAGCCAACTGGGCAACGAGCATCACCAAGGGATGTCGCCCCTCGCAATTAGCCAAAGATGACGGGTGACTCCCATTGTATGCGGAATCTATAGCCCAAGACACCACACCCTAGGATGCAAGGACAACAGAGAGCTCCGCCACCTTTGGTCACGGGCCCATCACCGCTGTGACTGAGGCAGACGGTGATAGAAAGAAGATAGTGGATAGGAGGGTTCGAGTAGTAGGGGTGGGGGAGTCTCCCGGGTCTCCATAGGTGAGGCGGCACGGGAGTTGGGAAAGAGGTCCATGGAGGAATCCACCCAATGTTTCCCGTAAGCTAAAACAGTTCATTTCCACCTTGCGGAAATAGAATGCTTAAAAAGCATGCACCTCGTGGCGCGCCCCAAGTGCCTGGGCTCCATGCAAGTGGGTAACATGAGATGAGTGCCATGGAGTTAGGTCATGCCCCATCCTCATCTTAGATCCAAACCACTATCTACATGGCCACCCTAACGAACTTGTTCCTCACTTAACCCGCAACGAGCGTGCTCCTGGCAACGCAGCTCACACGATCATATTGTTGAACACCCTGCATGTGTTGCTAGGCCAGTGGCATGTGGCGTACATGTTGGCCAGAGCCGTCACCCCGTTCTGCGCAAGCTGCACACAGTTTGAAGAGTGAGGTGAATGGGGGGATGGGTACTCGGTAGGTCGAAGTGCGTGATCGTGGACCTCAAGGGCGCATGGTGGTCGGACGTGCCCTGCTTACTGTCGGGAGAAGATGACAATGTGGCGGAGCACACCATTTTTTTCTTTTCTCTGGTTATAGGGTTACAACTTTTCCTTTCCAGATAAACCAAAAAAACTTGCATCTAGATGCATTCATAGATAGAGAAAAGTGTTTTGTACAAACCTCCACAGCGGACCAACACCCCAAAATACAACACTATGCATTGGAGAAGTACTCACCTGGAGAAGTGCGGCAAGGCTTGATCGTGTCGAGAAAGATGTCTATCAAGTTGTGAACAAGATGACAGAGGAGATGCCCTTGTACAGTGCAAGATGGGGGCGAATGGGATGTTTCACTACCACCAGTCTACGATCGCATCACAACCTCTAAAGTCATGCACACGAAACTCCAAGGTACACTGCACATATCTCCACTAGTTTCCCCGTGCCAAGCTACATTTGGTGCCAGACATGAACTTGACCTTTTTTACTGGAGAGCTAAGAATGGCGTGGCATTGAAGCCTACCTTGTTCGAGGAAGCTTTTCAGATTTGATCCAAACTGTTTCATTCCTAGTGTCTCCTATTCTCAAGCCAAGCTAGCCTCTCATTTTTGTAGTTCTTCTTTCTTGAAGCATTGTTGCTATTATAGGTTGTAGGAGAAAGTTCTGTTAGGTGGTGAAACTCATGTACTATGAAGAGAACCATTCACAGTAACGGTTGCATATACAAATAAGTTGCAAGACGTGTAGGGTGCAGTTGGTGAAACTATTTATCACCGGCTGATTTTAAGAGATATTTACTTGCAATGCTTTATATATGGAGGGAAAGGGACACTAAGGGTGGAGACACACATGGGCTAGAACCCCCACAAACGCACACACCACCATCGATCAGCTCCTCTGAATTTCTCACGGGCCATAGCAGTAGTATTATGTACTAACATACTACTACTTCCGTTCCATAATGTAAGACGTTTTTTGCCACTATTTATAGTGTCAAAAAACGTCTTACATTATGGGACAGAGGGAATATATGCTAATGGCAGTACATAATGGCTACTACTTAATTAGAAATTGAGCCTAAAGTTAATACTAATATGTTTAAATAAACGAAGCGCAGGTAATAGCCCATTTGCCCACTTTGACCATTGCCGGAACTATGAAGCCTACAAGATCTTTCAGTGAACCGGTGTGAGTCTAATCTTCAAGATCGATCTGCCAATTTTGCTAGGGCTCCCGCCACCACAGGTTGCCTTCTTGCTCCTGCAGTCCAGCCGTCGGGTGCTAAGAGACTCGACGCGTTTGGTTCCTGCTACCGTAACATAATGGGATACGGTATGGGGAAGCGCTGCTTCCAATTTTTCTATGTGGAATACTGGCTTTGTTTGGTTGGCGTCCGGTTTCCTAATCACCTTCCACTGGGCTGGTTTCGGCTTTGCGAAGCTGCGTATCAGAAACCGCTGCTGCCGGAAACGTAGTACGCGAACCAAACGTAATCTACCCCTGCAAAAAAAATAGAACCAAGCGTAATCTACGGTTTAAGAAAGCGTGGGGATCAGAAACCACGCCACTTTTGCCGAACCAAACGCGTTGGACGTGTGTGACAAGGTAGATCACATGCTGAGACAGGTTTCTTCCGCTAACCCATTGTGGTTGGCGCTCTGTTAATCTTCCCATGAAGCCATGCCATGGAGTCCATCGAGTATTTGTGCATGATGTAGGACTCAATTTCAAAGGTGTTGAACGTAATATGGCAACGCCTAGTGCTGTACGTGGCAGAGATTCAGAGTCCTGAAGATAACCATCGCCCAGGACTCCAACCGAAGATAGACTAGGATCTAGCTCGTATGCGTTTATCTTTGTAACCTCTCTTACTCTTCTTCTCCAAGTTGTAATCTGAACCAACTTGTACGCTATACCAGGAGGTCGCGACCTGGCTATATAAACATGCAACCGTCGCCCAGGATGGGCACGACGTTCCTCCATAAAAGGTACGCAGGTATACACTACCTCTACTGCTAGCTGGTATAGTGGTACATTCTATTTATTTATTTTTACTTTTTTGCGGGAAGTATAGTGGTACATTTTAAAGCACATGCGACACTTCTAAGCAAACCCATTCGTAGTTTTCTATTTTTAGGACTGCTAATGTGGCAAGGCAGCCCTAAAATAAGCATCTTCGCGTTCATTTTCAAGGAAAAATTTGCAACAAGGAAGAAACACGTGAGAGATCTTTTCAACATAAATACTAGTATCACTGTTGCCGCCTACCTGACTTCACATGATTCGTTGATGGTTTTGTGAGAGTAGAAAAGAATGTCTCACTAGAGCAGCACGCGTTGGAGTACAACTTAATTGGTCTACAGAAGTGTCCCATTCCTGTTGTCTCCCATAATAGCACAAAAGGGGTACCTCGTAACGACAAAACACCAGTATACTCTTTGAGCCAACATTGAACTTGTCACCAAAAAGACCATCATTCCCGGGATCAGACTAACTCTACAACAAATATGATGATCCTGGAGGCTCAAATTTTCCACAAGTCTCTGGACATTGGTAACTAGATCGACACCAATTCCGATGGAGTTGAACTACACCTTTTTTTAGCAACGAGTTGAACTACACTTATCCTTATTGTGTTTGCTATCTTGTCGAGGTGACGATGCTTCAACAACCTAGCCATAAACACTTAGGGACTATGAACATGCCAAAATATGTGATGCTTTTAGAACTTGAGAATGTTGTATGCTGCAAATATGAAACGTGTGCAAGGGGTATGCTATTGAATTGAGTGGAGTTCATGTCAAAATTTTGAATCTACATCTGATCGAGACAAACAATTTATTTACTTGCATGTGAGTCGGTGGCATTTATGAGATGTATGCACATCACACTAGTCCGTTTAGTGCAAGACAATGTGATGTCATGGAAATGTCCAACTCTACAGAACGTGTTTGGTTCACATTTATTTGGCATTTTTTCTCCACCATGTCTAAAAACCAGCATTCCCATGACGCTAATGTTTCATGGTCTACCTCTGACTCGGTATCGTTCTGGTTTGCCTCGGAGAGCTCTTAAAAGTAGAAACACCCTTTCCCTGATGATAATCAGTGACGGGTACAAAATTAAGTTTGGAACCATCGAAGTTTACGTTGATAAAACTCGATCTCGCTGCAAAGTTTGCGTTGGAACCATCTTAAAACTCATTCTTGCTGCGAAGTTTGTGTTGATGACATGAAAGTAACGGTTCATCGTTATTGTTTAATCATAGTCGAGTTGGTTACATAGTCTCGTGATTATGATTTTGCCCCTAAAATGGATGGTACTTGTAGAACTTCGGCTGGAGCACCAAACTTTCTTCTTTTTCAGATTAGAACCAAACAGTATTAATAATGACAGATGGATGGCTCATATTCATCCTGGCCGATCTTAATAAAATTTGAAATATATCTGAAATCAGAAGTTAGAAAAGGCCGACTGTACTCTTAAAACAGACACTTATTTATAAACAGGGGTAGTATTACACATTATGTGAGGTTAATATTGTTAACTCACAAAGTCATTCACCAGACAATCAAAATGTCGAGAGGAATCAATAATATAAGAACCTAAAAATAAATAAGTAGAATGCACGAGCAACAGCTTTGCCAGTAATTCCAGGCATCAGTTCCCTCTGTTTTTGAACGACGAGAACGAGAAGAACGATCGGGGTACTGCAACGACAAAGTAAAACAGAGCATAAGTGAAACGGCGAAAGAAACAAGCCGTGGCTATGGCGATGGTATGATGTGTGCCAAGTTTGTATCAGCGGAACCTCTTGGAGATTTTGCAGGCAGGGCCATCTCCTTGAGCTGAGACCTTGCAGGAGACAGCGGCACGAAGCTCTGCAGGGACCGAACTGCATGCGCACGCCGCGTCTTGGTGATCAGAAAAATGGCGAACACGTCGGAGGTAGACAATATGCAGAGAGCGCCCAGGAATTACCGTGGGGAGAGACGACATGGCTGCTGTCAAGATCGTCGGAGGCAGCATCCGACCAGCACGCTCTCGGCTTGTTGATCGGATCACCTTGCGCCGGCCCTTGGCTCGCGCAGCCGTCAGCTGCTGGAGGCGCCCCGCGCTCGATGACGACGGCGGCGGCGGCGGAACCGTCGGCACCGTTCCCGTTGAAGCCGTTCTTCTTGCCAAAGGTGAGGAACCTCTTGAGCCCCGCCACGGTGTCCATCGGCGACTGCGGCATCCCGGCTACGGGGACGGCTTCGCTCCTCGAGGCACAGCATGTGCTCGGGAGGAACACTATGCTCTGGTGCTCGGCCTCCTCCACCTCATCCGCCTCCTCCCGTTTCATCCTCAGCATCGCCGCGTCTGCCTCCAGCAGCTCTTCCGTGGACAGAGCTCCGCCGGAAGGCGGCGGGGTGGGGAGCGGGGAGCCGGCCGCTGAGGTGTCGAGCTCCGATCCATGGGAGAACGACGACTGCACGTTCGAGTACAGGGACCCGGAGCTCTCCTTGACGCTCGTGCCGGTCGCGTCAGATGCTGCTGCCATTGTCTCTGATGATGGCGATGATGCCATGGTCTCCGATGATGGTGATGATGCCATGGTGTCCTCGAAGACCTCAGCGGCTTCCTCGTCCCCAACCTGTTCGTGGTCTCTCTTGACGTACACGTAGCTCGGCTCGGTGTCGGAGTCACCGGTGATCTCCGCGTCGCCAAGCTTGTCACCAGATCGTGCGACCTCGCCGTCGCCATTGCCGTCCGCCTTGTTGTTGGAGTTCTTCGCTTTGGCGTCTGAGTGTTCGGAGCTTTGAACATCGTTGCGGTCGCTGTTTCCTAGCCTGGTCAAGAAATCGACCTGTCCGCGGCCAAGAGCCACCGACGGCGACGACGCGCGCGCGACGCCGTTGCCCGATCTCCTGGTGCGGTGAGGCCCGGGAGAAACGGCGGCCGCCGTCTTGATCTCTGCAAGAACGACCTGCTCGTGGAACCGGCTCCGCGCCGCGGCGATGGCGGCATCGGCGTCGCTTCTCGGCGCCGGAGCCGCGGCCTGCTTCACCTTCACACCACCCGCGCCGCCGTCGTAGCTGGCCCGCGGGGGCTGGAAGCGCGGCGGCCGCGGGCTCTCCCCCTTTACGGAGGATGAGGACGAGGAGGAGACGCTGCCGCGCTCCTCCTTGCTGCTGTCCTTGAGCGAGCTCCTGGTCCGCGACAGCGTCTTGAGCGGCCTCGGCGTCGCGGCGGTGGACGGCGGTGGCATCCTGTTCTCCTTCCGGGGAGTGGTGGGTGGCTCCGGGTGGGACGCTCGGCGGCTGGAGGGTAGCCTCGGGCTTGCCGCCGCCGGTGACGGCGATGCCGTGGCGCTCCTGAGACGTGGGAGCTTCATGGCAGGGATGCATTTTGGCGTGGCAGGGGAGGCTGGCTTCTCGATGCTCCGGGGCTTTTGCTGCACGAAATGAGAGAATTAGACAAGAAAATACAGTATGGCTTCTTAATCTGAAAAAGTGATACTCCCTCTCTCTCAATTTACAGGGCGTGCGCGTACATCTAGGTTGTCAATTTGACCAACCTAATACAAGTCATATATTACAAAAAATATACCAATATAAACTTTAGATGTTCTATTTTCAAATGATCTATTTTTTGTGTTATATAATTTATATTAGGTTGATAAAATTGACAACCTAGGTATACGCGTAGGACTTGTAAACTGAGACGGAGGTAGTAGAAAACTAGTACTACTACTAGAAGGTGTGTAAATTTTGTCTGAAATCAAATGAAGCAAGATTTATTAAAAAAATAAGAACAATTACAAACTAAATGGACATAATACGAAAATATAATTTATTATATACTGTATTTAGTAGTACTAATTTGGTATTGTGGTTACTTGTAATTTTTGCTGCAAACTTGGTCAAAGTTTGCATTGTTTGACTTCAGACAAATTTTATTGGCTTTATTTTCAAGTACGGGGGAAGTGCAAGTCCATGAGCATCAGAACTAATTGGTGAAAATAACCTCCAATGAATTTAAAGTTTAAACCTAGTAGAAAACCTCCACATGCAATATTTCGCTTATGTGTTTGCAACATTCTCCCTTTGTTAAAATTGGCTGCAACACTGAGCTCTAACTCGAGCTAGAGCTCCATCATATGGCCATGGCAGCTTTCACGCCAGGGATTTTGTTAGTAGCCATGGCCATGAGCTCTCCTGGAGGGGTCAGCTACGCCGCATCTTTTTCATGCCTCTCCTTGGTTTCTTAAATTTTGATTACATCAGAAAGCAAAGGCATGCACATCTACACGAGAACGGCATTTTCGAGCTCGGCCTTCATGTAGGCCGGGTTTTTTTAATTCAAAATTCATACTTTTTGGTTTCAAAAAATTCTGCAAAAAATTGTACAAGTATAGAAGCATGTGATGTGTATGTGTGTAAATTTTCAGGATGAAATACCTTGAGATGCGATCTGTGCAAAAAGAACAAATTCATGAACTTTTGGGATGAATAGTATCATGTTTTCAAAAGCCATAGATTTGTCTGTTTTGCACAGCCCTCATTTCAACATATTTCATCCTGAAAATTTACGCACATGTGTGTTATGCCTCCATGTATGCCTCTATTTTTTTTCGAATCTTCTGAAATGTAAAAATATGAATTTTTTGGAATTTTGAACTTTTTAAAACCCGGCCTCCACGGAGGCCGAGCACCAAAAGCAATTTTCGCACCTACACATGCAATATTTATAGGCATCTCAAGTTTCCAATTACCGGAAATTAACTTTCCCAGAGAGGTACGATGCAACAAGCAAAGGCATGGACACCTACTCTACTGAACCACATAATTCAAAAGCTACCTGATGAAAATTGCCTAGAGCTATCAAATTCCAATGAAATTCTACAAAAGGCAGCCGGTTAAGCCTAATAACAGTCCAGTAACCATATCAAATAACACCTGGCATGTTTCAACAACATTTTTGGTGCCGATGCTTGTCAAATTACTATCACTTTCTTGCCAGATTGTTAGCCACTTAATTGTCAGATCGTTGGAAGTCGGTATACGCACTAAAAGACTTGCTTCATGTTACTTAGGGGTGGGCATAAAAACCGAATACCGAACCGATTTCGAAACAAAAACACCAAAATTTTGTTTTTTATGCAGGCACGGGAGAATTTGGTTTTTAACTGTGCTAACCGAGCTTATATCGGTTGCCGCAAAAAAAAGAGCTTATATCAGATGGTTCGGTTTTCCCACTTGTTAATCGAAAATAAACCGAGTTTACATCAAGTCAAAAGCGCGAAAGAACAGCCCGAACGAGCTTGTCCCGCGCCCAACCTTGCTATGATGAAATAGTTCCGCTCCAGGGCGGCTAGCGTGCGTGCAACTCCCGTGGGTCGACCTGACCACCTGCACGCAAGGCCCAAAGTGCATAGTGTTGGCCGTTGTAATGAGTTTGCATGTACATATGGGGTCTACTATGAGTAATGCTAGACCCATGTAAAGTTACTTGAAGATTTTACGTAACAGACAACATGAAAGATTGAGATTAGATGGAAGGGGTTGGGAGGGACCCACCCATGAGAATCCGGGGGGCGAGAGAGTTTGTTAGGCAGGTTACGTAGCTCTTCCTATCAGCTTTCGTAGGTGTGGGATTATTCGTTTACTATTTAGTACCCCTTGCCTCGTTACTTGGAATAACCAGAAACCTTGGCTATAGTAGGTGTAAACTGAACAACGAACTGAATTAGCGGTTAACCGAACTTTTGGTTTCTTAATTTTTGTTGTTCACTGAAATTTAAAAATTACCCCGCTTTTACTTATTGTTAACAAACTTGAATACTCATCGTTAGCTTTTGGGTTTACCCGTAGGTCTAGCATTACTCGACTACAAACAATCATCGTGGTAACTCTTCATTGTTAAGATGGCAACTGTGATGATATATACTCTTGCAACTTTGTGGCGACAAAAAATATCATCAAAACATGTCAAGATGGGGTCTTGTTTTGAATTCCTCGTCGAGATGAACCCACGGGTAAAGCCAGATTGGATCAAATGTTTGTGCGATAATTTTTATTTTTATTTTGAAAAAAAAAACAATCAATGGGATGATCTTTGCAAATGATGTGTAAGATTCGTACATGTATGCTTGCGCGTTCTTTATATAGATAGCCAAAATCCCATTGGGATGCCTCTTGCCTCATATAGATTTCCTGAATCAACAAATATATATCCCGGTTGTTGGTTAAGTGAGGCGTACACATTTTCAAAGATTTTACTTTTAATTTGGTCAGTGAGTAATTAGTTGAAGAATATATATCATCCACCCGTGATGCAAAACCCGTGCCCGTGCCCGTGCGTTGGTGACAAGCGTACAGCAACCTCGGACCAGAAAGACCAATGGATACCAAGACATGCGTGCCACGTCTCTCACCCGATGGACCGAAGGACTGCACCACTGACACGATAGCTCAACTAAGCCTATCTTAATTAAGGAATCACAAGAAAGGCACAAAAAGCGTGTCCCACGAACACAAGGATCGGCAGGACAAACACGTCACCAAACAAACAAGGAACGAACGTGAAACTTGCTGCGTCCGCCGGAATGTCGTCGACGCCGAGCAAAAGGATCCAAGAACACTGACTGCTTTTGTCCCAGAGATTGCATGATCAGCTTAGAATTCTTACCATTTCGGAGGCAAAAGCAATGGGTTTTTGAACGTTTCTTATTATTCGGTTTTTAATCCTTCGAACGGAAAAAGGCGATCGGTTTTTCAACTTTTTGTTTTTGGAACACGCACTGGGCGAAAGAGACAAGGAGATCAACACAGTGATAAACTAGGCGTTGGGTTACATGATTCGTTACCTCTCTGGCGGGGCTGGCGGCGGCGGCGGCGGCGAGCCCGTCGCCCGGGCGGTGGCGGCCGCCGTCGAGGCGCGCCCAGAGCGCCTTCACCTCGGCCTCCTTGCGCTCCATGCGCGCGAGCCAGCCCTGGCGCAGCTTCTCGTCCCGCCGCCGCACGTACGCCTCGTACCTCCTCCCCCTCCCCACCTCCTCCTCCTCCTCCTTCTCCCCCGCGCCGTGGCTGCCGTCGTCGGGACGGCGGCGGTCGGACACGGCCGCGGCTGCGGCGGCGGCGGCGTCCCTCCGCTCGGCGAGGCGGCGCTTGTAGCCTTCGAACTGCCGCTCCAGCTCGGCTGCCTGCGCCCACAGCGGGTCCGCGGCGTGCGCGCCGCGCGGGAGCGGCAGCATCGTGGTCGTCGCCATGGGCGCGTCGTTTGCGCTTGCTCGCTTCGATGCGAGGCGCGCGCGCGACTACTACGTATGGTGTGCGACGTGTGGAGGAGCTCTTGCCTCTGGCTGGGGTTTTGACCTGGACGGGGTCGTGTCGTGGCCGCACGGCCGGCCGGCGCGGCAAGGCAACGCAAGATATGTGGCGGCGGGCCGGCGGGCTTTCGCTGCTCGACATATGGCGCGTTTTCTTCCGCTCGGGCCTGCGGCTTCTGGGCGAAATGTGGTCCGGGCGGGCTGGGATGTCAGTGGGCTAATGAGGGAAAGCCCATATTTGAGATGGCGGCAAAATGGCACAAGGCGCTGCTTCCTCATAAAAAAAATGCACAAGGCGCTGTGTGTGTGTGCGTGTGTGTGTGTTTTCGTCGAAAGGGGATTTATTCAAGCAATAATGGTTCGGTTACAATCTGCTCGAAGACTACTAAGCAAGAAGTCTGGGCTACTAACAATCCAGCTATCAGTACCCTCAAGCGTACAAGCACGCTGAGCACAAAGGTGAGCCGGAAAATTTTGCTCCCTACCAATATGACGAACCAAAAACGAAGAGAAACTAGATACGATATCCTCCACTTCCTTCAAGATAGGCGCTGCAATTGAACGAGAATTGTGGCGCGAATTCCATAGGTTGACAAGCTCCAGGCAGTTAACCTCCAATATCACATGTGAGTATCCACGTAGCTGTGCAAAGATGACCCCTTCACGAAGAGCTAAGAGCTCGGCAACAAAGGGATCCGACACACCTGGTAGAGGCTTACTTCATGTGCCAAGGAACTCAAGATGAGATCGGGCCACACCACTAGCTCCTCCTGCCATGGAGTCCGCAAGAATAGAACCGTCAGTGTTTATGGTGATCCAGCCCGCCTCTGGTGGTTTCCAACCCTGTACTCCCTGTGACGCGCGGCCCTTCGGGATGTCGAGGATGGAAAGGGTTTCATGTACCCACTTGATGGCCTGAACCGGGTCAAAGCCATCCCGATCGTGAGTCCATTTGTTGCGCGAAGACCAAATGGAATGCATAATAGTTATGATCTTGCATCTTGCATCCATTGGGAACATTGGGTTCAGCAAGATATCGCGAGCCCAAGTTTGTGGGTGCAGTCTCGGGAGGTGAAGATCAAACCTCTGTTGAGCTGCCATCCAGAAATGTTTTGCATGCACGCATCCAATCAATGCATGCATCAGGTTTTCCTCCATGGCTTGGCAAACGCCACAAATGCCAATGGGTTTAATGTGTCTGTACTTCAAGGTCATCGAGTCCAGAAGGATGCCGCACAAAACCCTCCACCAGAAGACCCTCACTTTCGGTACCACATGCAGCTTCCACAAGGCAGCCCACATCTGTTTATTTGCCGATGAAGATTCTGTAATCGCCCCTTCGTCATGAGCACGAAGCTCGTTTCGAGTCACAAGAGAACGATACGCCGATTTAACAGTGTAGTTGCCCGATTTTTCTAGAGCCCAAGCAAGGCTATCTTCCCCACCATTTGCACTCAGAGGAATGTTGAGGATAGCTTCTGCGTTAGGGTGAAGAAAATTTTGCCAAACTAGCTTGATGTTCCACATGCCTGTATAATCATCTATCAAATCTGAAACATGAGGTAATGGAGCAGAACTTAGGCGTCCCATAGGTTTCAGAGTTGCAGTATTGGGGATCCAAGGATCGGTCCAAGTTGAAGTGCTTGTGTCATCGCCTATCCTATGGATCAGTCCCTGCTCCAATGCTTCTCTGCCCGCCACAATGGCTTTCCACGTCGCCGATGCCCTCGCCAGGATAGTTGCATGGAGAAAATCCATATCAGGGTAGTACTTCCCCTTCAGCACACGAGCACAAAGGGAATTCGGGTGGGTCAGGAGGCGCCACCCATGCTTGCCAAGCATAGCCAGATTGAATAGTGGGAGGTCTTTGAACCCCATCCCACCCTTGATTTTTGGTGACGCTAGTTTGTCCCAAGACAGTCAGTGGAGAGCCCTTTTACCTATCAAGCTTGACCACCAATACTTTGCCATACAGGATGAAATACCCGTGCAAACCTTTTTTGTTAACTGAAAGCAGCTCATACTATAGGTTGGGATTGATCGGACCACTGATTTCAGCAAAACCTCTCGGCCGGCGCATGCCAGATTTCTTTCGGACCAGCCGCGGACCTTGCTGCGTATTCGTTCATTTATATGCATGAACGTTCCACTAGTAATTCTTCCAATTGCTGTCGGGAGCCCAAAATATCGTTCTGAGAAAGCTTCGATCGAGATCCCAAGAGCTAGCTTCAGGGATTCTCGAAGGGGTGCGCCCGTATTTGCGCTAAAGAAAATAGAACTCTTCTCCTTATTTACCGCCTGGCCGGAGCACTCAGCGTATATTCGAAGAATTTCATTTAGCCTGTCTGCACTTTGGGTCTTTGCACTGATAAAAATGAGACTGTCGTCGGCAAATAACAAGTGATTAACCCACGGTGCATGGATACTCACCCTGATTCCTCTGTCAATGTATGCTCCACCATAGTTATTCAGGAGGGAAGTTAGTCCTTGAGCACAGATGAGAAAGAGATATGGTGAAATAGGGCATCCCTGGCGCAACCCTCTCGAGGGGTTGAAAAAAGGAAGAAGATCACCGTTGACCTTGATCGTGAATCGTACCGAGGTAACGCACTTCATGATCAACCTGATAAAACGATCACCGAAGCCCAGTCTAGTCAACATCGCTTCGAGATAATGCCATTCCACCCTATCATATTCCTTCTCGATGAACTCATTCATGGCCTCAGAGACACGAGGTTGCACACATGGGAGAAGTTCTTCCATCGGAAAGTACCCTTGTGATTGGTATAATGCTTGATAAAAGCTCATTATTTCATGTTTTACTTCCCCTGGTTCGCTGCATGTCTGACCGTCCGCTTTCTCCAGGGAAGTTATTCTGTTTATGCGCTTGCGGTGGGCAGCCTGGGCCTGAAAGTATCCAGTGTTCCGGACGCCCTCCTTAAGCCATGTCACACGAGATCGCTGCTTAAGCCATATTTCCTCTTGACGAAGTGCTTCTCGCAGTTGTGATTCCACCGCTTTCTCTTCGTCCGTTGGTCCGCGGCCCAACGAGGTACGTCTTAGGCGATCAAGACGTTGATGAATCTTGCGTACTTTTTTCGCTAAGTTTCCAAACTCACGCTGGCCCCGAGTGCCCAAGTCGTTTTGGACCACCGAGAGAGCATCAATTAGCCCTTGAAGTCCACCTTGCCCAGCTCCTGTCTGCCATAATCTCCTGATCAAGTCATCATAATCAGGGTGAGATTGCCAAACGTTTTCATAACAAAAGGAACGATGTGCACGTGACCATCCCGGCTCCATTGTAGCCTTAAGTTCCGCAAGCAAGAAGCAATGATCAGACTCGATACTGCTGATATGCTTGACACATGAGAATTCAAACAAATCTAGAAACCATTGGTTGACGAGTGATCGATCCAATCTGGCCTTGACGTTCCGATCCCCTTGTTGTTTGTTGTCCCATGTGAAAGGGACTCCATGCCACCCCATCTCCTGGAGTGCACAATCAGCTGCCATGTCCCGGAATGCACGCATTTTCCCCTCCGGTCTTGGGTTAATTCCGAACTGCTCGTCCGCCTGAAGAATTTTATTGAAATCTCCCATGCATATCCATGCTTCATGAGGGACAGCATACAAAGTGTGCATGAAGCACCAGCTATGGTGTCTATTTTCCACCCGTGACTCGCCATAGAAGCCCGTGAAATGCCAGGTTTTATTTGCTTGACTCACGGTTACATCAATGTGGGAACCACTGTAATTTTGCAAAGTTACATTGACATCGCTTGACCAAAATAGGCCAATACCTCCACTAAGTCCGTCACTGTCAACGGCAAAACAACCTGAGAAACCTAAAGAATGCTTCAGTTCGTCAACTCTCTTGCCCCTAATCTTCGTCTCCATGACAAACAGTAGGGTGGGCCCTTCTTGCTTCACAAGCTTGCGAAGCTCTCGAACTGTCCAGGGGTTCTCAAGCCCCCGGCAGTTCCAAGACAAAGTGCTCATTGACTCGGGCAGGGTTGACTAGCAGCCGCTGCCGAATTTTCAAATGATGGGGGGTGGGCTTCTTTTTCTTTTGATCTCGCTCGGGAAAGGCCTCCTTGAGGTCTCCCATGTCTGTCTCAGTAGGCGTCACCTCCCCGGCGTCCTGGTCCATGTGTGCCTCTCCATGTTCAGTGATGGCGAGCTGTGCAGGTAGCACCTTGCAATAGACTTGAGTGGTCTGAGGCCCTCGTTTGCGCTTGTTCTGAAGGTGATTCTTGACAGGTGAGTTAACCTCCGTACCTCTCTGCTGCTTGGTGTTGGACGAGCATGACTCACGTGTGCTAGGATGTGAATCGGGTCTCCCCTTTGTCGTTCGCGCTCCAGAATTTTCCTTCTTTTTGTACTCTGGCGCCCTGAGGCTAGACTTGAAGGGTAGATCCCCCTTCTCGTCGCGCGTCCCCGGCATAGGGCAGAATAAGTCTGAGTTTCCCAAGCGGCTGCAAGAGAAGCAGAAGTGCGGAATATTTTCATATTGAATGTCATAGCAGTCCGTGCTTTTCCTCTTGGCCGACTCGATCAAGATCCATCTACGTAGGGGTTTCTGCACTGCAATGGTAACTCGGGCTCTAAGAAATCCCCCCACAGGATCAATCTCCACCACGGTGGCCTTATGATCAATCTGCTTTGCAATAGCCAGGCCCCAAGTGTTATTCTTCAGGTTGTAAGGAAGATTGGCAACCCTTGCCCACACCATCAACTGATCGAATTTGAGTTCCGATGGCTGCATGTGTGATTCGAAGTCCTCTAGGATCACTGCGTGTTTGCTGATGTGCCACGGGGATCCCTCCCAGATGCGATCCCGATCTCTTTTGGATTCAAACTCCGCAGCGAACATATTTTCCCCCAATGGACGAAAAGCCAAGCCCCTAGGGTTACCCCAAGCTGGACAAAGGGCATTGGATATGGTATTGATGTGGAAAAGATTTCGGTACATGACCTTGCCCGCCAGTAGCCACTTGGGTGCTGCACCGTCGTCCGTGTCATCGATCAGCGAAGACGTCGCCTCCTCTTCAGAGATATCAAGGGTCTGTTTGGTTCATGACTAACTTTGCCACAACTAAGCTTAGGCAAAGTGTGGATGCCACAAAAAGTGTGGCTAACAAAATGGCCACCACAAGTGTGGCAAGATTCGGCAAGAAGTTGAGTCTATGACATGTGGACCATGTATCTAGAAAAGTGTGGCAAGCCACAAGTGTGGCAATGAACCAAACACTTGCCTAAGATATTGTGGCTTGCCTAAGCGTAGGCGTGGTTGTTGGGGAACGTAGCACAAATTCAAAATTTTCTATGCAACACCAAGATCAATCTATGGAGATTCTAGCAACAAGAGATGGAGAGGATGAGCATCTTCATACCTTTGAAGATCGCTAAGCGGAAGTGTTACAAGAACGCGGTTGATGGAGTCGTACTCGCGGCGATTCAAATCGCAGAAGATCCGATCTAGCGCCGAACGGACGGCGCCTCCACATTCAACACACGTACATCCCGGGGACGTCTCCTCCTTCTTGATCCAGCAAGGGGAGAGGAGAAGTTGAGGGAGAACTCCTACAGCACGACGATGTGGTCGTGGTGGAGCTCGTGGTTCTCCAGCAGGGCTTTGCCAAGCACTACGGAGGAGAAGGAGGTGTTAGAGGAGGGAGAGTGTTGCGCCAGGGGAAGGGTGTGGCTGCCCTCCCACCCCCTCACTATATATAGGAGGAAGGGTAGAGGGGGACAGCCCCTCTAGATCCCTTCTAGAGGAGGGGGCGGCGGCCAGGGGAAACCCTAGATGGGTTTGGGCGCCCCCACCCCCTAGGAGACTCCCCCCCCCCCCCAAGCCGGGAGGGGTGTCTGCCCTAGGGAAGGCGCCCCAACCCTTCAGGTTATATGAGATGGGGTGGGAGGGGCGCTCAGCCCCTTAGTGGGCTGATGTGCCCCCTCCCCTTGCCTCATAAGGCCCCCCAACGCTTGCCCGGGCCTCCGAAACCCCTTTCGGACACGCTGGTCGTCACCCGGTACCCCCAGAACAATTCCGGACTCCAATACCCTTCGTCCAATATACCGATCTTCACCTCCGGACCATTCCGGAGTTCCTCGTCACATCCGGGATCTCATCCGGGACTCCGAACAACCTTCGATAACCACATACTATATCCCATAACAACTCTAGCGTCATCGAACCTTAAGTGTGTAGACCCTACGGGTTCGGGAACCATGTAGACATGACCGAGACATTCTCCGGCCAATAACCAACAGCAGGATCTGGATACCCATGTTGGCTCCCACATGTTCCATGATGATCTCATCGGATGAACTATGATGTCAAGGATTCAATCAATCCCGTATACAATTCCCTTTGTCAATCGGTATGTTACTTGCCCGAGATTCGATCGTCGGTATCCCAATACCTCATTCAATCTCGTTACCAGCAAGTCACTTTACTCGTTCCGTAATGCATGATCCCATGACTAACTACTTAGTGATACATCTCCAACGTATCTATAATTTTTGATTGTTCCATGCTATTATATTACCCCTTTTGGATGTTTATGGGCTTTTTTTTTACACATTTATATCATTTTTGGGACTAACCTACTAACCGGAGGCCCATCCCGTATTGCTGTTTTTTTTTTGCCTATTTCAGTATTTCGAAGAAAAGGAATATCAAACGGAGTCCAAACGGAATGAAACCTTCGGGGCCGTGATTTTTGGAATGAACGTGATCCGGAGAGCTTGGAGTGCAAGTTAAGAAGCTCCCGACGACCCCACGAGATAGCCCCCCCCTTAGGGCGTGCCCCCCTGTCTTGTGGGCCCCTCGGGCGTCCACCGACGTGCTTCTTCCTCCTATATATACCTACAGACCCCGAAAACATCCAGGAGCACCACGAAACACAATTTCCACCGCCGTAACCTTCTGTATCCGCGAGATCCCATCTTGGAGCCTTCGCCGCACTCTGCCGGAGGGGGAATCGACCACGGAGGGCCTCTACATCAACATCCTTGCCCGTCCGATGAGTTGTGAGTAGTTTACCACAGACCTACGGGTCCATAGTTATTAGCTAGATGGCTTCTTCTCTCTTTCTGGATCTCAATACAATGTTCTCCCCCTCTCTTGTGGAGATCTATTCAATGTAATCTCTTTTTGCGGTGTGTTTGTCGAGATCCGATGAATTATGGGTTTATGATCAGATTTATCTATGGATAATAATTGAATCTTCTCTGAATTCTTCTATGTATGATTGAGTTATCTTTGCAAGTCTCATCGAATTATCAGTTTGGTTTGGCCTACTAGATTGGTCTTTCTTTCCATGGGAGAAGTGCTTAGCTTTGGGTTCAATCTTGCGGTGTTCTTACCCAGTGACAGAAAGGGTTGCAAGACACGTATTGTATTCTTGCCATCGAGGATAACAAGATGGGGTTTATATCATATTGCATGAGTTTATCCCTCTACATCATGGCATCTTTCTTAATGCGTTGCTCTGTTCTTATGAATTTAATACTCTATATGCAGGCAGGAGTCGGTCGATGTGTGGAGTAATAGTAGTAGATGCAGGCAGGAGTCGGTCTACTTGTTATGGACGTGATGCCTATATACATGATCATGCCTAGATAATCTCATAACTATGCACTTTTCTATCAATTGCTCGACAGTAATTTGTTCACCCACCGTAATACTTATGCTATCTTGAGAGAAGCCTCTAGTGAAACCTATGGCCCCCAGGTCTATCTCTTATCATATTTGCTTTCAATCTACTTTATTTGCATCTTTACTTTTTGCATCTATATTATAAAATACCAAAAATATATTTATCTTATCATACTATCTCTATCAGATCTCACTTTCGTAAGTGGCCATGAAGGGATTGACAACCCCTTTATTGCGTTGGTTGTGAGTTCTCAGTTTGTTTGTGTAGGTGCGTGGGACTTTTGAGGAGCCTCCTACTGGATTGATACCTTGGTTCTCAAAACTGAGGGAAATACTTACGCTACATTTGCTACATCACCCTCTCCTCTTCGGGGAAAACCAATGCTAGCTCAAGACGTAGCACTTAGTCACATTGAGCTCATTATGATGATGCATTACCGAGTGGGCTCAGAGATACCTCTCCGTCATACGGAGTGACAAATCCCAATCTAGATTCGTGCCAACCCAACAGACACTTTCGGATATACCTGTAGTGCACCTTTATAGCCACCCAGTTATGTTGTGACGTTTGGTACACCCAAAGCACTCCTACGGTATCCGGGAGTTTCACAATCTCATGGTCTAAGGAAATGATACTTGACATTAGAAAAGCTCTTAGCAAAGGAACTATACGATCTTGTGCTATGCTTAGGATTGGGTGTTGTCCATCACACCATTCTCCTAATGATGTGATCCCGTTATCAATGACATCCAATGTCCATGGCCAAGAAACCATAACCATCTATTGATCAACGAGCTAGTCAACTAGAGGCTCACTAGGGACATGTTGTGGTCTATGTATTCACACATGTATTACGGTTTCCAGTTAATACAATTATAGCATGAACAATAGACAATTATCATGAACAAGGAAATACAATAATAACCATTTTATTATTGCCTCTAGGGCATATTTCCAACAGTCTCCCACTTGCACTAGAGTCAATAATCTAGTTCACATCACCATGTGATTGTAACGAGTGCAACACCCATTGGGTTTGATCATATCTCGCTTGTGAGAGAGGTTATTAGTCAACGGGTCTGAATCTTTCATATCCGTGTGTGCTTTACAAATCTCTATGTCATCTCCTAGATGCAGCTACCACACTCTATTTGGAGCTATTCCAAATAACTGTTCTACTATACGAATCCGATTTACTACTCAGAATAAATCCGGATCAGTGTCAAAGTTTGCATCGGCGTAACCCTTTACGACAAACTCTTTTACCACCTCCATAATCGAGAAAATTCCTTAGTCCACTAGTTACTAAGGATAACTTTGACCGTTGTCCTGTGATCCATTCCTGGATCACTCTTGTACCCCTTGACTGACTCATGGCAAGGCACACTTCAGGTGCGGTACACAGCATAGCATACTGTAGAGCCTACGTCTAAAGCATAGGGGACGACCTTCGTCCTTTCTCTCTCTTCTGTCGTGGTCAGGTCTTGAGTCTTACCCAATACTCACACCTTATAACACAGCCAAGAACTTGTTGGGGAACGTAGTAATTTCAAAAAAAAATCCTACGCACACGCAAGATCATGGTGATGCATAGCAACGAGAGGGGAGAGTGTTGTCCACGTACCCTCGTAGACCGATAGTGGAAGCGTTATAACAACGTGGTTGATGTAGTCATACGTCTTCACGGCCCGACCGATCAAGCACCGAAACTACGGCACCTCCGAGTTCTAGCACACGTTCAACTCGATGACGATCCCCGGACTCCGATCCAGCAAAGTGTCGGGGAGGAGTTCTGTCAGCACGACGGCGTGGTGACGATCTTGATGTTCAACCGTCGCAGGGCTTCGCCTAAGCACGACTATAGTTTTATCGAGGTGGACTATGGTGGAGGGGGCACCACACATGGCTAAGAGATCCAAGGGATCAATTGTTGTGTCTATGGGGTGCCCCCCTCCTCCGTATATAAAGGAGTGGAGGAGGGGGCCGGCCAAGGGGGGTGGCGCGCCCAAGGGGGGGAGTCCAACTCCCACCGGGAGTAGGACTCCCCCTTTTCCTATTAGGAGTAGGAGAGGAAGGAAGAGGAAGGAGGGAGGAAGGAAAGGGGGGGCCGGCCCCCTTCCCAATTCGGATTGGGCTTGGGGGGCGCCCCCTCCCTTGCTCCTTTCCCCTCCTTTCCACTAAGGCCCAATAAGGCCCATATACCTCCCGGGGGGTTCCGATAACCTCCCGGTGATCCGGTATTGTCCCAATCTCACCCGGAACCTTTCCGGTGTCCAAATATAGTCGTCCAATATATCGATCTTTATGTCTCGACCATTTCGAGACTCCTCGTCAAGTCTGTGATCATATCCGGGACTCGGAACAACCTTCGGTACATCAAAATATATAAACTCATAATGAAACTGTCATCGTAACGTTAAGCGTGCGGACCCTACGGGTTCGAGAACAATGTAGACATGACCGAGACACGTCTCCGGTCAATAACCAATAGCGGAACCTGGATGCTCATATTGGCTCCCACATATTCTACGAAGATCTTTATCGGTCAGACCGCATAACAACATACGTTGTTCCCTTTGTCATCGGTATGTTACTTGCCCGAGATTCGATCGTCGGTATCTCAATACCTAGTTCAATCTCATTACCGGCAAGTCTCTTTACTCGTTCCGTAATACATTATCTCACAACTAACTCATTAGTTGCAATGCTTGCAAGGCTTAAGTGATGTGCATTACCAAGAGGGCCCAGAGATACCTCTCCGACAATCGGAGTGACAAATCCTAATCTCGAAATACGCCAACCCAACATGTAACTTTGGAGACACCTGTAGAGCTCCTTTATAATCACTCAGTTACGTTGTGACGTTTGGTAGCACACAAAGTGTTCCTCCGGTAAACGGGAGTTGCATAATCTCATAGTCATAGGAACATGTATAAGTCATGAAGAAAGCAATAGCAATATACTAAACGATCGTGTGCTAAGCTAACGGAATGGGTCATGTCAATCACATCATTCTCCTAATGATGTGATCCCGTTAATCAAATGACAACACATGTCTATGGTTAGGAAATATAACCATCTTTGATCAACAAGCTAGTCAAGTAGAGGCATACCAGTGACACTCTGTTTGTCTATGTATTCACACATGTATTATGTTTCCGGTTAATACAATTCTAGCATGAATAATAAACATTTATCATGATATAAGGAAATAAATAATAACTTTATTATTGCCTCTAGGGCATATTTCCTTCAGTCTCCCACTTGCACTAGAGTCAATAATCTAGATTACACTGTAATGATTCTAACACCCATGGAGCCTTGGTGTTGATCATGTTTTGCTCGTGGAAGAGGCTTAGTCAACGGGTCTGCTACATTCAGATCCGTATGTATCTTGCAAATTTCTATGTCTCCCACTTGGACTAAATCCCGAATGGAATTGAAGCGTCTCTTGATGTGCTTGGTTCTTTTGTGAAATCTGGATTCCTTCGCCAAAGCAATTGCACTAGTATTGTCACAAAAGATTTTCATTGGACCCGATGCACTAGGTATGACATCTAGATCGGATATGAACTCCTTCATCCAGACTCCTTCGTTTGCTGCTTCCGAAGCAGCTATGTACTCCGCTTCACATGTAGATCCTGCCACAACGCTTTGTTTAGAACTGCATCAACTGATAGCTCCACCGTTCAATGTAAACACATGTCCGGTTTGCGATTTAGAATCGTCCGGATCAGTGTCAAAGCTTGCATCAACGTAACCATTTACGATGAGCTCTTTGTCACCTTCATAAACGAGAAACATATCCTTAGTCCTTTTCAGGTATTTCAGGATGTTCTTGACCGTTGTCTAGTGATCCACTCCTGGATTACTTTGGTACCTCCCTGCTAAACTTATAGCAAGGCACACATCAGGTCTGGTACACAGCATTGCATACATGATAGATCCTGTGGCTGAAGCATAGGGAACTTCTTTCATCTTTTCTCTATCTTCTGCAGTGGTCGGGCATTGACTCTTACTCAACTTCACACCTTGTAACACAGGCAAGAACCCTTTCTTTGCTTGATCCATTTTGAACTTCTTCAAAACTTTGTCAAGGTATGTGCTTTGTGAAAGTCCAATTAAGCGTCTTGATCTATCTCTATAGATCTTAATGCCCAATATGTAAGCAGCTTCACCGAGGTCTTTCATTGAAAAACTTTTATTCAAGTATCCTTTTATGCTATCCAGAAATTCTATATCATTTCCGATCAGCAATATGTCTTCTACATACAGTATCAGAAATGCTACAGAGCTCCCACTCACTTTCTTGTAAATACAGGCTTCTCCAAAAGTCTATATAAAACCAAATGCTTTGATCACACTATCAAAGTGTTTATTCCAACTCTGAGAGGCTTGCACTAGTCCATAAATGGATCGTTGGAGCTTGCACACTTTGTTAGCTCCCTTTGGATCGACAAAACCTTCCGGTTGCATCATATACAATTCTTCTTCCAGAAATCCATTCAGGAATGCAGTTTTGACATCCATCTGCCATATTTCATAATCATAAAATGCGGCAATTGCTAACATGATTCGAACAGACTTAAGCATCTCTACGGGTGAGAAGGTCTCATTGTAGTCAACCCCTTGAACTTGTCGAAAACCTTTCGCGACAAGTCGAGCTTTGTAGACAGTAACATTACCGTCAGCGTCAGTCTTCTTCTTGAAGATCCATTTATTTTCAATTGCTTGCCGGTCATCGGGCAAGTCAACCAAAGTCCACACTTTGTTCTCATACATGGATCTCATCTCAGATTTCATGGCCCCAAGCCATTTTGCGGAATTTGGGCTCGCCATCGCTTCTACATAGTTTGTAGGTTCATTATGGTCTAGTAACATGACTTCCAGAACAGGATTACCGTACCACTCTGGTGCGGATCTTACTCTGGTTGATCTATGAGGTTCAGTAACAACTTGATCTGAAGTTTCATGATCATCATCATTATCTTCCTCACTAATTGGTGTAGGTGTCACAGAAACCTGTTTCTGCGATATACTACTTTCCAATAGGGGAGCAGGTACAGTTACCTCATCAAGTTCTACTTTCCTCCAACTCACTTCTTTCGAGAGAAACTCCTTCTCTAGAAAGTTTCTGAATTTAGCGACAAACGTCTTGCCTTCGGATCTATGATAGAAGGTGTACCCAACAGTCTTCTTTGGGTATCCTATGAAGACACATTTCTCCGATTTGGGTTCGAGCTTATCAGGTTGAAGCTTTTTCACATAAGCATCGCAGCCCCAAACTTTCAGAAACGACAACTTTGGTTTCTTGCCAAACCACAGTTCATAAGGCGTTGTCTCAACGGATTTTGATGGTGCCCTATTTAACGTGAATGCGGTCGTCTCTAAAGCATAACCCCAAAATGATAGTGGTAAATCTGTAAGAGACATCATAGATCACACCATATCTAGTAAAGTAAGATTACGACGTTCGGACACACCATTACGCTGTGGTGTTCCGGGTGGCGTTAGTTGCGAAACTATTCTGCATTGTTTCAAATGTAGACCAAACTCATAACTCAAATATTCTCCTCCATGATCAGATCTTAGAAACTTTATTTTCTTGTTACGATGATTTTCAACTTCACTCTGAAATTCTTTGAACTTTTCAAATGTTTCAGACGTATGCTTCATTAAGTAGATATACCCATATCTGCTCAAATCATCTGTGAAGGTGAGAAAATAACGATATCCGCCACGACCCTCAACATTCATCGGACCACATACATCTATATGTATGATCTCCAATAAATCAGTTGCTCTCTCCATAGTACCAGAGAACGGTGTTTTAGTCATCTTGCCCATGAGGCACGGTTCGCAAGTACCAAGTGATTCATAATCAAGTGGTTCCAAAAGTCCATCAGTATGGAGTTTCTTCATGCGCTTTACACTGATATGACCTAAACGGCAGTGCCACAAATAAGTTGCACTATCATTATCAACTCTGCATCTTTTGGCTTCAACATTATGAATATGTGTATCACTACTATCGAGATTCAATAAAAATAGACCACTCTTCAAGGGTGCATGACCATAAAGGATATTACTCGTATAAATAGAACAACCATTATTCTCTGATTTAAATGAATAACCGTCTCGCGTCAAACAATATCCAGATATAATGTTCATGCTCAACGCTGGCACCAAATAACAATTATTTAGGTCTAAAACTAATCCCGAAGGTAGATGTAGAGGTAGCGTGCCGACCGCGATCACATCGACTTTGGAACCATTTCCCACGCGCATCGTCACCTCGTCCTTAGCTAATCTTCGCTTAATCCGTAGTCCCTGTTTCGAGTTGCAAATATTAGCAACAGAACCCGTATCAAATACCCAGGTGCTACTGCGAGCATTAGTAAGGTACACATCAATAACATGTATATCACATATACCTTTGTTCACCTTGCCATCCTTCTTATCCGCCAAATACTTGGGGCAGTTCCGCTTCCAGTGACCAGTCTGCTTGCAGTAGAAGCACTCAGTTTCAGGCTTAGGTCCAGACTTGGGTTTCTTCTCCTGAGCAGCAACTTGTTTGTTCTTCTTCTTGAAGTTTCCCTTCTTCTTCCCTTTGACCTTTTTCTTGAAACTAGTGGTCTTGTTAACCATCAACACTTGATGCTCCTTTTTGATTTCTACCTCCGCAGCTTTTAGCATCGCGAAGAGCTCGGGAATAGTCTTTTCCATCCCTTGCATATTATAGTTCATCACAAAGCTCTTGTAGCTTGGTGGCTGTGATTGGAGAATTCTGTCAATGACGTTATCATCCGGAAGATTAACTCCCAGTTGAATCAAGTGATTATTATACCCAGACATTTTGAGTATATGCTCACTGACCGAACTATTCTCCTCCATCTTGTAGCTGTAGAACTTATTGGAGACTTCATATCTCTTAATCCGGGCATTTGCTTGAAATATTAACTTCAACTCTTGGAACATCTCATATGCTCCATGACGTTCAAAACGTCGTTGAAGACCCGGTTCTAAGCCGTAAAGCATGGCACACTGAACTATAGAGTAGTCATCAGCTTTGCTCTGCCACACGTTCATAACATCTGGCGTTGCTCTAGCAGCAGGCCTGGCACCCAGTGGTGCTTCCGGGACGTAATTCTTCTGTGCAGCAATGAGGATAATCCTCAAGTTACGGACCCAGTCCGTGTAATTGCTACCATCATCTTTCAACTTTGCTTTCTCAAGGAATGCATTAAAATTCAGCGGAACAATAGCACGGGCCATCTATCTACAATCAACATAGACAAGCAAGATACTATGAGGTACTAAGTTCATGATAAATTTCAGTTCAATTAATCATATTACTAAAGAACTCCCACTTAGATAGACATCCCTCTAATCCTCTAAGTGATTACGTGATCCATATGAACTACACCATGTCCGATCATCACGTGAGATGGAGTAGTTTCAACGATGAACATCAATATGTTGATCATATCTACTATATGATTCACGCTCGACCTTTCGGTCTCCGTGTTCCGAGGCCATATCTCTTATATGCTAGGCTCGTCAAGTATAACCTGAGTATTCCGCGTGTGCAACTGTTTTGCACCCGTTGTATTTGAACGTAGAGCCTATCACACCCGATCATCACGTGGTGTCTCAGCACGAAGAACTTTCGCAACGGTGCATACTCAGGGAGAACACTTTTACTATGATAATTTAGTGAGGGATCATCTTATAATGCTACCGTCAATCAAAGCAAGATAAGATGCATAAAAGATAAACATCACATGCAATCAATATAAGTGATATGATATGGCCATCATCATCTTGTGCTTGTGATCTCCATCTTCGAAGCACCGTCATGATCACCATTGTCACCGGCGCGACACCTTGATCTCCATCGTAGCATCGTTGTCGTCTCACCAATCTTATGCTTCTATGACTATCGCTACCACTTAGTGATAAAGTAAAGCATTACAGGGCGATTGCATTGCATACAATAAAGCGACAACCATATGGCTCCTGCCAGTTGCCGATAACTCTGTTACAAAACATGATCATCTCATACAATAAAATTTAGCATCATGTCTTGACCATATCACATCACAACATGCCCTGCAAAAACAAGTTAGACGTCCTCTACTTTGTTGTTGCAAGTTTTACGTGGCTGCTACGAGCTTAGCAAGAATCGTTCTTACCTACGCATCAAAACCACAACGATAGTTTGTCAAGTTGGTGTTGTTTTAACCTTCGCAAGGACCGTGCGTAGCCACACTCGGTTCAACTAAAGTTGGAGAAACTGACACCCGCCAGCCACCTGTGTGCAAAGCACGTCAGTAGAACCAGTCTCGCGTAAGCGTACCCGTAATGTCGGTTCGGGCCGCTTCATCCAACAATACCGCCGAACCAAAGTATGACATGCTGGTAAGCAGTATGACTTATATCGCCCACAAATCACTTGTGTTCTACTCGTGCATATGACATCTACGCATAAAACCTGGCTCGGATGCCACTGTTGGGGAACATGGTAATATCAAAAAAAAATCCTACGCACACGCAAGATCATGGTGATGCATAGCAACGAGAGGGGAGAGTGTTGTCCACGTACCCTCGTAGACCAATAGAGGAAGCGTTATAACAACGCGGTTGATGTAGTCGTACGTCTTCACGGACCGACCGATCAAGCACCGAAACTACGGCACCTCCGAGTTCTAGCACACGTTCAGCTCGATGACGATCCCCGGACTCCGATCCAGCAAAGTGTCGGGGAAGAGTTCTGTCAGCACGACGGCGTGGTGACGATCTTGATGTTCTACCGTCGCAGGGCTTCACCTAAGCACAACTACAGTTTTATCGAGGTGGACTATGGTGGAGGGGGGCACCGCACACGGCTAAGAGATCCAAGGGATCAATTGTTGTGTATATGGGGTGCACCCCTCCTCCGTATATAAAGGAGTGGAGGAGGGGCCGGTCAAGGGGGTGGCGCACCCAAGGGGGGGAGTCCAACTCCCACCGGGAGTAGGACTCCCCCTTTTCCTATTAGGAGTAGGAGAGGGAAGGAAGAGGAAGGAGGGAGGAAGGAAAGGGGGGCCGGCCCCCTTCCCAATTTGGATTGGGCTTGGGGGGGCGCCCCCTCCCTTTCTCCTTTCCCCTCCTTTCCACTAAGGCCCAATAAGGCCCATATACCTCCCGGGGGGTTCCGATAACCTCCCGGTGATCCAGTATTGTCCCAGTCTCACCCGGAACCTTTCCGGTGTCCAAATATAGTCATCCAATATATAGATCTTTATGTCTCGACCATTTCGAGACTCCTCGTCAAGTCCGTGATCATATCCGGGATTCGGAACAACCTTTGGTACATCAAAATATATAAACTCATAATGAAACTATCATCATAATGTTAAGCGTGCGGACCCTACGGGTTCGAGAACAATGTAGACATGACCGAGACACGTCTCCGGTCAATAACCAATAGCGGAACCTGGATGCTCATATTGGCTCCCACATATTCTACGAAGATCTTTATCGGTCAGACCGCATAACAACATACGTTGTTCCCTTTGTCATCGGTATGTTACTTGCCCGAGATTCGATCGTCGGTATCTCAATACCTAGTTCAATCTCATTACCGGCAAGTCTCTTTACTCGTTCCGTAATACATTATCTCACAACTAACTCATTAGTTGCAATGCTTGCAAGGCTTAAGTGATGTGCATTACCAAGAGGGCCCAGAGATACCTCTCCGACAATCGGAGTGACAAATCCTAATCTCGAAATACGCCAACCCAACATGTAACTTTGGAGACACCTGTAGAGCTCCTTTATAATCACTCAGTTACGTTGTGACGTTTGGTAGCACACAAAGTGTTCCTCCGGTAAACGGGAGTTGCATAATCTCATAGTCATAGGAACATGTATAAGTCATGAAGAAAGCAATAGCAATATACTAAACGATCGTGTGCTAAGCTAACGGAATGGGTCATGTCAATCACATCATTCTCCTAATGATGTGATCCCGTTAATCAAATGACAACACATGTCTATGGTTAGGAAATATAACCATCTTTGATCAACAAGCTAGTCAAGTAGAGGCATACCAGTGACACTCTGTTTGTCTATGTATTCACACATGTATTATGTTTCCGGTTAATACAATTCTAGCATGAATAATAAACATTTATCATGATATAAGGAAATAAATAATAACTTTATTATTGCCTCTAGGGCATATTTCCTTCAGTCTCCCACTTGCACTAGAGTCAATAATCTAGATTACACTGTAATGATTCTAACACCCATGGAGCCTTGGGGTTGATCATGTTTTGCTCGTGGAAGAGGCTTAGTCAACGGGTCTGCTACATTCAGATCCGTATGTATCTTGCAAATTTCTATGTCTCCCACTTGGACTAAATCCCGAATGGAATTGAAGCGTCTCTTGATGTGCTTGGTTCTTTTGTGAAATCTGGATTCCTTCGCCAAAGCAATTGCACTAGTATTGTCACAAAAGATTTTCATTGGACCCGATGCACTAGGTATGACATCTAGATCGGATATGAACTCCTTCATCCAGACTCCTTCGTTTGCTGCTTCCGAAGCAGCTATGTACTCCGCTTCACATGTAGATCCTGCCACAACGCTTTGTTTAGAACTGCACCAACTGATAGCTCCACCGTTCAATGTAAACACATGTCCGGTTTGCGATTTAGAATCGTCCGGATCAGTGTCAAAGCTTGCATCAACGTAACCATTTACGATGAGCTCTTTGTCACCTTCATAAACGAGAAACATATCCTTAGTCCTTTTCAGGTATTTCAGGATGTTCTTGACTGTTGTCTAGTGATCCACTCCTGGATTACTTTGGTACCTCCCTGCTAAACTTATAGCAAGGCACACATCAGGTCTGGTACACAGCATTGCATACATGATAGATCCTGTGGCTGAAGCATAGGGAACTTCTTTCATCTTTTCTCTATCTTCTGCAGTGGTCGGGCATGAGTCTTACTCAACTTCACACCTTGTAACACAGGCAAGAACCCTTTCTTTGCTTGATCCATTTTGAACTTCTTCAAAACTTTGTCAAGGTATGTGCTTTGTGAAAGTCCAATTAAGCATCTTGATCTATCTCTATAGATCTTAATGCCCAATATGTAAGCAGCTTCACCGAGGTCTTTCATTGAAAAACTTTTATTCAAGTATCCTTTTATGCTATCCAGAAATTCTATATCATTTCCGATCAGCAATATGTCATCTACATACAGTATCAGAAATGCTACAGAGCTCCCACTCACTTTCTTGTAAATACAGGCTTCTCCAAAAGTCTATATAAAACCAAATGCTTTGATCACACTATCAAAGTGTTTATTCCAACTCTGAGAGGCTTGCACTAGTCCATAAATGGATCGTTGGAGCTTGCACACTTTGTTAGCTCCCTTTGGATCGACAAAACCTTCCGGTTGCATCATATACAATTCTTCTTCCAGAAATCCATTCAGGAATGCAGTTTTGACATCCATCTGCCATATTTCATAATCATAAAATGCGGCAATTTCTAACATGATTCGAACAGACTTAAGCATCTCTACGGGTGAGAAGGTCTCATTGTAGTCAACCCCTTGAACTTGTCGAAAACCTTTCGCGACAAGTCGAGCTTTGTAGACAGTAACATTACCGTCAGCGTCAGTCTTCTTCTTGAAGATCCATTTATTTTCAATTGCTTGCCGGTCATCGGGCAAGTCAACCAAAGTCCACACTTTGTTCTCATACATGGATCTCATCTCAGATTTCATGGCCCCAAGCCATTTTGCGGAATTTGGGCTCGCCATCGCTTCTACATAGTTTGTAGGTTCATTATGGTCTAGTAACATGACTTCCAGAACAGGATTACCGTACCACTCTGGTGCGGATCTTACTCTGGTTGATCTATGAGGTTCAGTAACAACTTGATCTGAAGTTTCATGATCATCATCATTATCTTCCTCACTAATTGGTGTAGGTGTCACAGAAACCTGTTTCTGCGATATACTACTTTCCAATAGGGGAGCAGGTACAGTTACCTCATCAAGTTCTACTTTCCTCCAACTCACTTCTTTCGAGAGAAACTCCTTCTCTAGAAAGTTTCTGAATTTAGCGACAAACGTCTTGCCTTCGGATCTATGATAGAAGGTGTACCCAACAGTCTTCTTTGGGTATCCTATGAAGACACATTTCTCCGATTTGGGTTCGAGCTTATCAGGTTGAAGCTTTTTCACATAAGCATCGCAGCCCCAAACTTTCAGAAACGACAACTTTGGTTTCTTGCCAAACCACAGTTCATAAGGCGTCGTCTCAACGGATTTTGATGGTGCCCTATTTAACGTGAATGCGGTCGTCTCTAAAGCATAACCCCAAAATGATAGTGGTAAATCTGTAAGAGACATCATAGATCACACCATATCTAGTAAAGTAAGATTACGACGTTCGGACACACCATTACGCTGTGGTGTTCCGGGTGGCGTTAGTTGCGAAACTATTCTGCATTGTTTCAAATGTAGACCAAACTCATAACTCAAATATTCTCCTCCATGATCAGATCTTAGAAACTTTATTTTCTTGTTACGATGATTTTCAACTTCACTCTGAAATTCTTTGAACTTTTCAAATGTTTCAGACGTATGCTTCATTAAGTAGATATACCCATATCTGCTCAAATCATCTGTGAAGGTGAGAAAATAACGATATCCGCCACGACCCTCAACATTCATCGGACCACATACATCTATATGTATGATCTCCAATAAATCAGTTGCTCTCTCCATAGTACCAGAGAACGGTGTTTTAGTCATCTTGCCCATGAGGCACGGTTCGCAAGTACCAAGTGATTCATAATCAAGTGGTTCCAAAAGTCCATCAGTATGGAGTTTCTTCATGCGCTTTACACTGATATGACCTAAATGGCAGTGCCACAAATAAGTTGCACTATCATTATCAACTCTGCATCTTTTGGCTTCAACATTATGAATATGTAAAAATAGACCACTCTTCAAGGGTGCATGACCATAAAGGATATTACTCGTCTAAATAGAACAACCATTATTCTCTGATTTAAATGAATAACCGTCTCGCATCAAACAATATCCAGATATAATGTTCATGCTCAACGCTGGCACCAAATAACAATTATTTAGGTCTAAAACTAATCCCGAAGGTAGATGTAGAGGTAGCGTGCCGACCGCGATCACATCGACTTTGGAACCATTTCCCACGCGCATCGTCACCTCGTCCTTAGCTAATCTTCACTTAATCCGTAGTCCCTGTTTCGAGTTGCAAATATTAGCAACAGAACCCGTATCAAATACCCAGGTGCTACTGCGAGCATTAGTAAGGTACACATCAATAACATGTATATCACATATACCTTTGTTCACCTTGCCATCCTTCTTATCCGCCAAATACTTGGGGCAGTTCCGCTTCTAGTGACCAGTCTGCTTGCAGTAGAAGCACTCAGTTTCAGGCTTAGGTCCAGACTTGGGTTTCTTCTCCTGAGCAGCAACTTGTTTGTTCTTCTTCTTGAAGTTTCCCTTCTTCTTCCCTTTGACCTTTTTCTTGAAACTAGTGGTCTTGTTAACCATCAACACTTGATGCTCCTTTTTGATTTCTACCTCCGCAGCTTTTAGCATCGCGAAGAGCTCGGGAATAGTCTTTTCCATCCCTTGCATATTATAGTTCATCACAAAGCTCTTGTAGCTTGGTGGCTGTGATTGGAGAATTCTGTCAATGACGTTATCATCCGGAAGATTAACTCCCAGTTGAATCAAGTGATTATTATACCCAGACATTTTGAGTATATGCTCACTGACCGAACTATTCTCCTCCATCTTGTAGCTGTAGAACTTATTGGAGACTTCATATCTCTTAATCCGGGCATTTGCTTGAAATATTAACTTCAACTCTTGGAACATCTCATATGCTCCATGACGTTCAAAACGTCGTTGAAGACCCGGTTCTAAGCCGTAAAGCATGGCACACTGAACTATAGAGTAGTCATCAGCTTTGCTCTGCCACACGTTCATAACATCTGGCGTTGCTCTAGCAGCAGGCCTGGCACCCAGTGGTGCTTCCGGGACGTAATTCTTCTGTGCAGCAATGAGGATAATCCTCAAGTTACGGACCCAGTCCGTGTAATTGCTACCATCATCTTTCAGCTTTGCTTTCTGAAGGAATGCATTAAAATTCAGCGGAACAACAGCACGGGCCATCTATCTACAATCAACATAGACAAGCAAGATACTATGAGGTACTAAGTTCATGATAAATTTCAGTTCAATTAATCATATTACTAAAGAACTCCCACTTAGATAGACATCCCTCTAATCCTCTAAGTGATTACGTGATCCATATCAACTACACCATGTCCGATCATCACGTGAGATGGAGTAGTTTCAACGATGAACATCAATATGTTGATCATATCTACTATATGATTCACGCTCGACCTTTCGGTATCCGTGTTCCGAGGCCATATCTCTTATATGGTAGGCTCGTCAAGTTTAACCTGAGTATTCCGCGTGTGCAACTGTTTTGCACCCGTTGTATTTGAAAGTAGAGCCTATCACACCCGATCATCACGTGGTGTCTCAGCACGAAGAACTTTCGCAACGGTGCATACTCAGGGAGAACACTTTTACTATGATAATTTAGTGAGGGATCATCTTATAATGCTACCGTCAATCAAAGCAAGATAAGATGCATAAAAGATAAACATCACATGCAATCAATATAAGTGATATAATATGGCCATCATCATCTTGTGCTTGTGATCTCCATCTTCGAAGCACCGTCATGATCACCATTGTCACCGGCGCGACACCTTGATCTCCATCGTAGCATCGTTGTCGTCTCACCAATCTTATGCTTCTATGACTATCGCTACCACTTAGTGATAAAGTAAAGCATTACAGGGCGATTGCATTGCATACAATAAAGCGACAACCATATGGCTCCTGCCAGTTGCCGATAACTCTATTACAAAACATGATCATCTCATACAATAAAATTTAGCATCATGTCTTGACAATATCACATCACAACATGCCCTGCAAAAACAAGTTAGACGTCCTCTACTTTGTTGTTGCAAGTTTTACGTGGCTGCTACGAGCTTAGCAAGAATCGTTCTTACCTACGCATCAAAACCACAACAATAGTTTGTCAAGTTGGTGTTGTTTTAACCTTCGCAAGGACCGGGCGTAGCCACACTCGGTTCAACTAAAGTTGGAAAACTGACACCCGCCAGCCACCTGTGTGCAAAGCACGTCGGTAGAACCAGTCTCGCGTAAGCGTACCCGTAATGTCGGTTCGGGCCGCTTCATCCAACAATACCGCCAAACCAAAGTATGACATGCTGGTAAGCAGTATGACTTATATCGCCCACAACTCACTTGTGTTCTACTCGTGCATATGACATCTACGCATAAAACCTGGCTCGGATGCCACTGTTGGGGAACGTGGTAATATCAAAAAAAAATCCTACGCACACGCAAGATCATGGTGATGCATAGCAACGAGAGGGGAGAGTGTTGTCCACGTACCCTCGTAGACCAATAGAGGAAGTGTTATAACAACGCGGTTGATGTAGTCGTACGTCTTCACGGACCAACCGATCAAGCACCGGAACTACGGCACCTCCGAGTTCTAGCACATGTTCAGCTCGATCACGATCCCCGGACTCCGATCCAGCTAAGTGTCGTGGAAGAGTTCTGTCAGCACGACGGCGTGGTGACGATCTTGATGTTCTACCGTCGTAGGGCTTCACCTAAGCACGACTACAGTTTTATCGAGGTGGACTATGGTGGAGGGGGGCACCGCACACGGCTAAGAGATCCAAGGGATCAATTGTTGTGTATATGGGGTGCATCCCTCCTCCGTATATAAAGGAGTGGAGGAGGGGCCGGTCAAGGGGGTGGCGCGCCCAAGGGGGGGAGTCCAACTCCCACCGGGAGTAGGACTCCCCCTTTTCCTATTAGGAGTAGGAGAGGGAAGGAAGAGGAAGGAGGGAGGAAGGAAAGGGGGGCCGGCCCCCTTCCCAATTTGGATTGGGCTTGGGGGGGCGCCCCCTCCCTTGCTCCTTTCCCCTCCTTTCCAAGGCCCAATAAGGCCCATATACCTCCCGGGGGGTTCTGATAACCTCCCGGTGATCCAGTATTGTCCCAGTCTCACCCGGAACCTTTCCGGTGTCCAAATATAGTCGTCCAATATATCGATCTTTATGTCTCGACCATTTCGAGACTCCTCGTCAAGTCCGTGATCATATCCGGGACTCGGAACAACCTTCGGTACATCAAAATATATAAACTCATAATGAAACTATCATCATAATGTTAAGCGTGCGGACCCTACGGGTTCGAGAACAATGTAGACATGACCGAGACACGTCTCCGGTCAATAACCAACAGCAGAACCTGGATGCTCATATTGGCTCCCACATATTCTACGAAGATCTTTATCGGTCAGACCATAACAACATACGTTGTTCCCTTTGTCATCGGTATGTTACTTGCCCGAGATTCGATCGTCGGTATCTCAATACCTAGTTCAATCTCGTTAACGGCAAGTCTCTTTACTCGTTCCGTAATACATTATCTCACAACTAACTCATTAGTTGCAATGCTTGCAAGGCTTAAGTGATGTGCATTACCGAGAGGGCCCAGAGATACCTCTCCGACAATCGGAGTGACAAATCCTAATCTCGAAATACGCCAACCCAACATGTACCTTTGGAGACACCTGTAGAGCTTCTTTATAATCACTCAGTTACGTTGTGACGTTTGGTAGCACACAAAGTGTTCCTCCGGTAAACGGGAGTTGCATAATCTCATAGTCATAGGAACATGTATAAGTCATGAAGAAAGCAATAGCAATGTACTAAACGATCATGTGCTAAGCTAACGGAATGGGTCATGTCAATCACATCATTCTCCTAATGATGTGATCCCGTTAATCAAATGACAACACATGTCTATGGTTAGGAAATATAACCATCTTTGATCAACAAGCTAGTCAAGTAGAGGCATACCAATGACACTCTGTTTGTCTATGTATTCACACATGTATTATGTTTCCGGTTAATACAATTCTAGCATGAATAATAAACATTTATCATGATATAAGGAAATAAATAATAACTTTATTATTGCCTCTAGGGCATATTTCCTTTAGAACTCCTTTTCCGATCTATTTTGAACTCCTTCAAAATCTTGTCACGGTATGTGTTCAATTGAAAGAACTATTAAGCGTTTTTTATCTATCCTTATAGATCTTGATGCTCAATGTTCAAGTAGCTTAATCTAGGGTTTCCATTGAAAAACACTTTTCAAATAACCCTTTATGCTTTCCAGAAATTCTACATCATTTCCGATCAACAATGTGTCAACAATATATACTCATCAGAAATGCTATAGTGCTCCCACTCACTTCTTTGGAAATACAAGTTTCTCATAAACATTGTATAAACCCAAAATCTTTGATCATCTCATCAAAGTGTATATTCCAACTCTGAGATGCTTACTCCAGTCCTTAGAAGGATTGCTGGAGCTTTGCATACTTGTTAGCATCTTTCAGGATTGACAAAACCTTCTGGTTGTATCACATACAACCTTTCCTCAAGAATATTGTCGAGGAAACAATATTTTGACATCCTATCTGCAAGATTTCATAAATCATGCAGTAATTGCTAATATAATTCCAACAGACACTTAGCATCGCTACCAGTGAGAAAGTCTCATCGTAGTCAACTCCTTGAACTTGTCGGAAAACATCTTAGCGACAAGTTGAGCTTTCTTAATGGTGACACTTACCATCATTGTCCATCTTCCCTTTTAAAATCCATCCGTACCCAACAGCCTTACGACCATCAAGTAGTTCTTCCAAAGTCTACACTTTGTTTTATACATGGATCCTCTCTCGGATTTTATGGCCTTGAGCCATTTGTCAGAATCCGGGCCCACCATCGCTTCTCCACAGCTCGTAGGTTCATTGTTGTCTAGCAACATGACCTCCAAGACAGGATTACGTACCACTCTGAAGTAGTACGCATCCTTGTCGACCTACGAGGTTTGGTAGTGACTTGATCCGAAGTTTCATGATCACTATCACCAGCTTCCACTTCAATTGGTGTAGGCGCCACAGGAACAACTTCCTGTGCCCTGCTACACACTAGTTGTAGGTGACGGTTCAAAAACCATATCAAGTCCCCACCATCCTCCCACTCAATTATTTTGAGAGAAACTTTTCCTCGAGAAAGGACCCGTTTCTAGAAACAATCACTTTTGCTTCCGGATCTGAAATAGGAGGTATACCCAACTGCTTTGGGTGTCCTATGAAGATGTATTTATCCGCTTTGGGTTCGAGCTTATCAGGATGAAACTTTTTCACATAAGCGTCGTAGCCCCAAACTTTCAAGAAACGACACCTTAGGTTTCTCTAAACCATAGTTCATACGGTGTCATCTCAACGGAATTACGTGGTGCCCTATTTAAAGTGAATGTGGTTGTCTCTAATGCCTAACCCATAAACGATAGTGGTAATTCGATAAGAAACATCATGGTATGCACCATATCCAATAGGGTGCAGCTATGATGTTCGGACACCATCACACTATGGTGTTCCAGGCGGTATTAGTTGTGAAACGATTTCCATAATGTCTTAATTGTGTGCCAAACTCGTAACTCAGATATTCATCTCCATGATCATATCATAGACATTTTTATCCTCTTGTCACGACGACCTTCAACTTCACTCTGAAATTACTTGAACCTTTCAATAATTCAGACTTGTGTTTCATCAAGTAAATATATTCAGAATCTACTCAACTCATCTGTGAAGCAAGAGTATAATGATATTCACTGCGTGCCTCAGCACTCATTGGATTGCACACATCAAATGTATTACTTCCAATAAGTTGCTCTCTTGTTCCATCTCACTGAAAACGAGGCCTTTCAGTCATCTTGCCCATGTGGTATGATTTGCATGTCTCAAGTGATTCAAAATCAGGTGAGTCCAAATGATCCATCTGCATGGAGTTTCTTCATGCGTATATACCAATAGACATGGTTCGCATGCCTCAATCTTTTCAAAAACGAGTGAGTCCAAAGATCCATCAACATGGAGCTTCTTCATGCATTTTATACCAATATGACTCAAATGGCAGTGCCACAAGTATGTGGTACTATCATTACTATCTTATATCTTTTGGCATGAACATGTGTATCACTACGATCGAGATTCAATAAACCATTCATTTTAGGTGCAAGACCATTGAAGGTATTATTCAAATAAACAGAGTAACCATTATTCTCCTTAAATGAATAACCGTATTGCGATAGACATAATCCAATCATGTCTATGCTCAACGCAAACACCAAATAACAATTATTTAGGTTTAACACCGATCCCGATGGTAGAGGGAGTGTGCGATGTTTGATCACATCAACCTTGGAAATACTTCCAACACGTATCATCACCTCGCCTTTAGCTAGTCTTCGTTTATTCCGTAGCCTTTTATTTCAAGTTACTAACACTTAGCAACCGAACCGGTGTCTATTACCATGGTGCTACTAGGAGTACTAGTAGAGTACACATTAATATAATGTGTATCCAATATACTTCTGTTGACCTTCCTGCCTTCTTATCTACCAAGTATCTAGGGTAATTCTGCTCCAGTGACCGTTCCCCTTATTACAGAAGCACGTAGTCTCGGGTTTGGGTTCAACCTTGGGTTTCTTCACTAGAGCAACAACTGATTTGTCGTTTCATGAAGTATCCCTTCTTGCCCTTGCCCTTCTTGAAACTAGTAGTTTCACTAACCATCAACAATTGATGCTCCTTCTTGATTTCTACTTTCGCGGTGTCAAACATCGCGAATAGCTCAAGGATCATCATATCTATCCCTGATATGTTATAGTTCATCACGAAGCTCTAGTAGCTTGGTGGCAATGACTTTGGAGAAACATCACTATCTCATCTGGAAGATTAACTCCCACTTGATTCAAGTGATTGTAGTACCCAGACAATCTGAGCACATGCTCAACGATTGAACTTTTCTCCCTTAGTTTGTAGGCTAAGAAACTCGTCGGAGGTCTCATACCTCTTGACGTGGGCACGAGCCTGAAATCCCAATTTCAGCCCTTTGAACATCTCGTATGTTCCGCGACGTTTCAAAATCGTCCGGCGCCACAATTCTAAACCGTTTAACATTACTGAACTATCACGTAGTCATCAAAACGTGTATGTCAGATGTTCGCAATATCCACAGACAACGCTTGAGGTTCAGCACACCGAGCGGTGCATTAAGGACATAAGCCTTCTGTGTAGTAATGAGGACAATCCTCAGTTTACGGACCCAGTCCGCATAATTGCTACTATCAACTTTCAACTAAATTTTCTCTAGAAACATATCTAAAACAGTAGAACTAAAGTGCGAGCTACGACATAATTTGTAAAGACCTTTTGACTATGTTCATGATAATTAAGTTCATCTAATCAAATTATTAATGAACGCCCACTCAGATAGATATCCCTCTAGTCATCTAAGTGATACATGATCCGAGTCAACTAGGCCGTGTCTGATCATCACGTGAGACGGACTAGTCATCATCGGTGAACATCTTCATGTTGGTCGTATCTACTATGCGACTCATGTTCGACCTTTCAGTCTCTTGTGTTTCGAGGCCATGTTTGTACATGCTAGGATGTCAAGTCAACCTAAGTGTTTTGCATGTGTAAATCTGGCTTACACCCGTTGTACGTGAACGTTAGAATCTATCACACCCGATCATCACGTGGTGCTTCGAAACAACAAACTTTCACAACGGTACACAGTTAGGGGGAACACTTTCTTGAAATTTTAGTGAGGGATCATCTTATTTATGCTACCGTCGTTCTAAGCAAATAAGATGTAAACATGACAAACATCACATGCAAGTCATAAAGTGACATGATATGGCCAATATCATCTTGCGCCTTTGATCTCCATCTTTGAGGTGCGGCATGATCACCTTCGTCACCGGCATGACACCATAATCTCCATCATCGTGTCTTCATGAAGTTGTCTCGCCAACTATTACTTCTACTACTATGGCTAACGATTAGCAATAAGGTAAAGTATTACATGGTGTTTTTAATGACGCGGAGGTCATACAATAAATTAAGACAACTCTTATGGCTCCTGCCGCTTGTCATACTCATCGACATGCAAGTCGTGATTCCTATTACAAGAACAAGATCAATCTCATACATCACATATCATTCATCACATTCTTTTGGCCATATCACATCACATAGCATACCCTGCAAAAACAAGTTAGTCGTCCTCTAATTGTTGTTGCATGTTTCACGTGGCTGCTACGGGTTTCTAGCAAGAACGTTTCTTACCTACGCAAAGCCACAACGGTGATATGCCAATTGCTATTTACCCTTCATAAGGACCCTTTTCATCGAATCCGATCCGATTAAAGTGGGAGAGACTGGCACCCGCTAGCCACCTTATGCAACAAGTGCATGTCAGTCGGTGGAACCTGTCTCACGTAAGTGTACGTGTAAGGTCGGTCCGGGCCGCTTCATCACACAATACCGTTGAAACAAGATAGGACTAGTGACGGTAAGCATATTGAACAAATCATCACCCACAACTACTTTGTGTTCTACTCGTGCATAGAATCTACGCATAGACCTAGCTCATGATGCCACTGTTGGGGAACGTAGCACAAATTCAAAATTTTCTACGCAACACCAAGATCAATCTATGGAGATTCTAGCAACAAGAGAGGGAGAGGATGAGCATCTTCATACCTTTGAAGATCGCTAAGCGGAAACGTTACAAGAACGCGGTTGATGGAGTCGTACTCGCGGTGATTCAAATCACGGAAGATCCGATCTAGTGCCGAATGGACGGCGCCTCCACGTTCAACACACGTACAGCCCGGGGACGTCTCCTCCTTCTTGATCCAGCAAGGGGAGAGGAGAAGTTGAGGGAGAACTCCGACAGCATGACGGCGTGGTGGTGGTGGAGCTCGTGGTTCTCCAGCAGGGCTTCGCCAAGCACTACGGAGGAGGAGGAGGTGTTGGAGGAGGGAGAGGGCTGCACCAGGGGAAGGGTGTGGCTGCCCTCCCACCCCCTCATTATATATAGGAGGAAGGGGAGAGGGGGACGGCCCCACTAGATCCCATCTAGAGGAGGGGGCAGCAGCCAGGGGAAACCCTAGATGGGTTTGGGCGCCCCCACCCCCTAGGAAACTCCCCCCCCCCAAGCCGGGAGGGGTGGCTGCCCTAGGGGAGGCGCCCCAACCCTTCAGGTTACGTGAGATGGGGTGGGAGGGGCGCCCAGCCCCTTAGTGGGCTGATGTGCCCCCTCCCCTTAGCCCATAAGCCCCCCCCCCAACGCTTGTCGGGGCCTCCGAAACCCCTTTCGGACACGCTGGTCGTCACCCGGTACCCCCGGAACAATTCTGGACTCCAATACCCTTCATCCAATATACCGATCTTCACCTCCGGACCATTCCGGAGTTCCTCGTCGCGTCCGGGATCTCATCCGGGACTCCGAACAACCTTCGGTAACCACATACTATTTCTCATAACAACTCTAGCGTCACCGAACCTTAAGTGTGTAGACCCTACGGGTTCGGGAACCATGTAGACATGACCGAGACATTCTCCGGCCAATAACCAACAGCGGGATCTGGATACCCATGTTGGCTCCCACATGTTCCACGATGATCTCATCGGATGAACCACGATGTCAAGGATTCAATCAATCTCGTATACAATTCCCTTTGTCAATCGGTATGTTACTTGCCCGAGATTCGATCGACGGTATCCCAATACCTCATTCAATCTCGTTACCGGCAAGTCACTTTACTCGTTCCGTAATGCATGATCCCATGACTAACTACTTAGTCACATTGAGCTCATTATGATGATGCATTACCGAGTGGGCCCAGAGATACCTCTCCGTCATACGGAGTGACAAATCCCAATCTCGATTCGTGTCAACCCAACAGACACTTTCGGATATACCTGTAGTGCACCTTTATAACCACCCAGTTATGTTGTGACGTTTGGTACACCCAAAGCACTCCTACGGTATCCGGGAGTTGCACAATCTCATGGTCTAAGGAAATGATACTTGACATTAGAAAAGCCTTTAGCAAACGAACTATACGATCTTGTGCTATGCTTAGGATTGGGTGTTGTCCATCACACCATTCTCCTAATGATGTGATCCCGTTATCAATCACATCCAATGTCCATGGCCAGGAAACCATAATCATCTATTGATCAACGAGCTAGTCAACTAGAGGCTCACTAGGGACATGTTGTGGTCTATGTATTCACACATGTATTACGGTTTCCAGTTAATACAATTATAGCATGAACAATAGACAATTATCATGAACAAGAAAAATACAATAATAACAATTTTATTATTGCCTCTAGGGCATATTTCCAATAGTGGTAACCTTAGGATGCAAACCAAACAGGCCCCAAGTTTGCCGAGCGCCTCTTCCATCTGCGCCCGGGCCGAGCGCGAAGAGAGAGAGCCGCTTCCTTGTTTCCCTTTGCCCGCGTCTGATGTCGCCATCGTTGCCGGGATCACGCGAGCGGCCCGCCGATGGGATCAGCTGGCGCCGTCAGAGTCGCCTAACCCTAGTCGCCGCGAGGGGTTTTAGGGTTTCGGGAAAACTAGGAGTAAGGCGCTGCGTGTTTGGCCGGCCTACTTCTGCGATGCGTGTACCGCTTGCTATCGCCCTGACGACTTTTCTTTCTTTCGGTTTTTCTTTTCAGATTTCTTTTTAGTTGGTTTCTCTCAGAAAAAATTCATCTGCAGTAGAAAGATTAGAAAAATATTCACAAAATTCTGAAAATGCCTAAAAATATAAAACAATCTCATATATAATTTACCGTAAAGTTTTTATGTTCGTGCTTTTAGGAAATGTTCAGTGTAAGGTTAAAAAATATATTTAAAAAACTCTCAAATTTAAAATTTACCCTAAATTTTAAATGTTCTTGCTTTTAGAAAGTCTAGTGTATTTTTAAAGATATTCCTAAAAACTTAAAAATGTACAAAATTTGAAAAATGTTTTCCATTTAGAAAATCAATTTTTAAAATGGATGCATCTAGCGGGCGGTCGTTAGTCTAATTGAGCGTCCGCTACATCTGGGAAGATCTCCTGCCATCTCTCCCACATGCTCCAACCGTTGCCTTGAAAAAAAAACATGTTCCAACCGTTCCCTATGGCGTGAAATCCACCACCAACCGCAGTAGAAATTACCTAACACGAGGGGGGGAATCAATTAACTTAGTTTGAAAAAACTTTTGTAAACAAACTTTCAAACCACACGTTAGAAATCATGATCTGTTTTCATCGTTGGAAACCCGACGATGAGCTCTTTGAAACTAGATCCAATTTGTTTATGTTTTGATGAGCTTTTTCAAAACCAACTTTTATGCTGCTGCATCAAACTTTAGTGCTACAGGATTGTATAACTAACAATTTGACCACCTTCTAGGAATCTACTATACGACATGTGCTGTCATACAAACATACGTCACATTAACTGGGCAAGATGTTAATATTAATAAAAGTATTCAGATTCTACGTAGAATTTAGAACAGTTTCTCAGTAAAATGGTACACCTTCAGATGTTGCTGCAAATGACTTCAATCTCGGCTCAATCCCACAACAGAATCATAACTTTCATTCAGGATGCATGACCATTTTAGACCGAGCGGTCATCCGTAAGACTGGAACATTACAGTTTTTATTAGACTACAAAGGGACTGGAAACAGCAAAAAATTGTGATAATATAGATTCCCCCCCAGATCAGGTAGTACAGACAAACAACTCCTTGCCCTCCAATGCACTCTCTCTACGGAACGGAAGAACTAGTGTTTGTTTCTACATGACAAATTACACGGAAACAAGTAGAATCGACTGCAAGCGATGCAGAAGGTTACACAGTGTTCTCAAATCTAATCGGATGGGTGTATCTAAAATGCAATGGATCTTGGATCCTCTGTTCACTGTAATGTTGCTGGCTGTCAGATCGACAGTTGCTTCCTGGAAGAGAACACATCGAAATAACTCAAGAGCTTCCTGAAAAAAAACCTTCACTGTTCTGGCCAAGATTTGTCGAGCATGTACCGCATTAAGGCTTGAATGGGGCGAATACGACCACCGAGTTATGTCCTCCAAATCCAAAGGAATTCGAGATACCTGCAGGGTGATACCAAAACTAACATGAAAGAGAGGAAGGGGAAAGATAGAACAGTACGATAGCGCTACAAAGCAGAGGATTTGCTACTCACCAACATTGATTTCATGTTCGACCTTTACGTTGGGTACGGTGTCAAATTCAACCGCAGGCTCCCGGTCCTGCAGTTAACATATTGCAGCTCTTAGTTTTTCTAGCCATGCTGGCCTGCTAACTGAATTAGCTGTAATATTGTAAACAAAACTTACAAACTGGTTTATGCTTGGATGCACCAATCCAGTGTTTATCGCTTTAATAGTAGCAATGGCCTCCAAACCACCTGCTGCACCTAGGCAATGCCCTATCATGGACTGCACAAGGAGGGGAAGGCGGTCATATTAAGAAGGGACAATGAATCAATATCCTTCAAATAACAAAGGCAGGACAGTAAATTACCTTGGTTGCGTTTACTTTTATCCCAGATGGGTCCTTAAAGACTTGCTTGATGGCATTCATCTCTGCCAAATCACCAGCAAGGGTGGATGTTGCATGAGCATTGATGTAGTTAACCTGCAAATAATCATTTGCGATTTACTTCAATCAATGAAACTTCTTCAAAAGCATTTGCCAATCAAAACAAGAAATTTACAGTATGTGCCTGAATCAATATATGTTAAATAGACCATAACAATCAGAGGTATTGTAATTCTATAACAGCAACGCAGAAACCTTTCAAGCACAATATATACTGTGGAAAGATGACAGAAATAGGCATTAACAATTTACAATTACATGCCAGCCATGATGACTTTAATGTTATTGCATAAAAAGATTTCCAATCTGAATACAAAATGGACAAAATACACAACGCACAACTGGAAACAATAATTTGAAGGATCACGCATAACTGCCAAACTATGAAGGTAGCCAATATCATATTTGAGGGAACTAGCCAATATCATATGAAAAAAGAACAATTGCAGAAATAATGTCCTAAGGTTGAAATGTTTCGGTTACCTCCTCTGGTGCCACACCAGCATCTTGAAGACTTTGTCTGATGCAAGATGAAACACCAAGACCATCGGCTCTTGGATCAGTCATATGGTAAGCATCACAGTTCACAGCACCTCCTAGATACTCCGCAACTATTGGAGCACCACGTTTCATTGCATGTTCTAAGCTCTCCATGACCTGTTTCAATTGACATAATTAAGGGACTAGAAGCACAATGAATAAAAATTTCATAAAAGAATCTATAGAACATCAAATGTTAAATCAAAACGTCGAAACTTCAACATGCTCTCAATTGAAGTATTTAAGGTTGACTCGAGTAGCTAAACCCATGGAAAATTGCTATTTAATAGATTGCTGAAATAAAAAAATATCAGTTTCACTTGAGTAACCAAACACACATCACCATAAAAAAGTTCTAGTGAAGCTATGATACCTTAAAAGCTCAATATATAATCTGGACTAGAATAATGTCCGCAAAACATACAGATTCACTAAAAGATATTATTGAACAGATTCATTTAAATAAATAAATAGTTCAGTTTAAAGGCTCTAGGATACGATAAGGAAATTTCAGTAAAGATATGATATCAACCTAATTCTAAAATATATCTGGACCAGAATAATGTTCCTAAGGCATACCAGTACTCCAGCTCCTTCACCCATGACGAAACCATCACGCTCCTTGTCCCAAGGCCTAGATGCTGTTTTAGGGTCATCGTTCCTCTGTGATAGTGCTCTACATGCAACAAACCCACCAACACCAATCGGAATGATGGCGGCTTCAGTGCCACCAGCAATCATCACATCGGCTTCGCCTTTGCGAATATGGTTTGCTGCAGCGTAGAAACAGTAGTTCGAGGTAGCACATGCAGTTGAAATAGAGTAGTTTGGACCCATGAAGCCAATGTCCATGCCAAGCAGGGCAGATCCCATGTTTGTTATGGCATATGGGATGAAGAAAGGAGTTATCTTTCTGTAGCCCTTCTCGAGAAGATTCTGAACACCATCAGAAAACACTTGGAGGCCACCCATACCAGTCCCCACAAGTACACCAGCCCGGGCCTTGTCAATCTGTCAGAGACAGCATTTAGTACTTAGCAACAAACATTATTTTTCTCAAATATAACAGAATGGTGCAAACAAATGTAGCAGCGTAGGCAGTATTAAATAGAACAAATGAAGCTAGTATCAACCTTATGAAAAGCCAATACGTTTGGTATTACAAAATGGTATCTTGGCTTAGTCCTAGTGTGCATATTTGCCAAAAAAATGTGCAAGCGACATCAAATGACAAAACAGATTTATGCTAGTTAACAATCACTTACTTTCTAATTAGATATACACCAACTGAGTAAAGCAGAGGAAGTGACATTCTTAATAAAGAGTGTGTTGGCTCAAAATTGACTGTGATGCTACTACCCACACAGATCAATTTTTTACTTTTGCCAATCCAAATAGAGCTGTACCACTCCATCTGCCTACAACGAAGTCTAAAGAACGAAGTGACATCGCTAATATACTGGCACGAGTACTTATTGCTGATGTTAGATGTCACCTTCTAGAGAACACGCTCTTGACAACTTCCTTTAAGAGAGAACGCATCTTGATTTTTAAGACTGAATTCAACTACTGCCCTTTTAGGCTTTTACAGTGAGAAGAAAAGGTTATGGCCATTTACTCCCAAAGTGTAAAATAAATGCTTCCACCTCTGTTTTGCATATGAGATCATCACATTCAACTATGCCTACGAATCACAAACCGCAATGCCAAATTGTACTTCCTTAACTGTTCAAGTTCTACTCCCCTGGGATCATTACTCGCTACTTGCTCCAGCTGTTTCCTCTTGCCAAGATCAGATGGCACGTCACCATCACAATTCAAATTCCAACGTGTCCATTTCACTATCAGCTCATTCTTCTTGGATTTGCACTAGCACTCCTACAATCCTACTCACAGATTGCATCTCAGAAAAGGAAATGGGGAGAAAGCGGCCATCCGATCTACTTATCAAAGTTATTTTTGAACCACACGGGCACTTTCCAAGGACTAAAGCTACCAGGTGTACTGACTGAAAATCTGGTAGGAAAATGCTAGGCACTAGACTATCATTAATCTGCGCCTGATCTGGTCAGGTAGCAGCAGGGCGCAGCATTTGTTTGGATCGGAGCTGGGGTGAGTGAGAGTGTGATTGGTACCTTCCCCATGGCGTCGGAGCCGAGCGCGAGCCCGGCGGACTCGAGCGCCTTCTTGCCGCTGACGATGCAGTAGCGGAGGCAGTCGTCGAGGCGGCGGTCGTTCTTGCCGTCGATGTAGCCCTCGGAGGAGAAGCCCCGGATCTGGCCGGCGAAGCGCGTGGGGAACTTGGAGGCGTCGAAGCGGTCGATGGGGCCCACGCCGCTCTCCCCGGCGAGCAGGCGGTCGTAGTAGGCGTCGACGTCGTTGCCGAAGACGGAGACCAGCCCCATCCCCGTGATCACCACCCGCTTCTTCGGATCCGTCTCCCGCCGGGGCGGGGCCGCCGCGGCCGCCGCGGAGGCCGAGGCGCGGACGGAGACGCGGCCCGGCCGGGGGCGCGGCGCCGACGACGGCGCCGCGCAGGCCGCGGCGGTGGGGACGAGGAGGCTCTGCATGGCTGCGGGCGGCGGCGGTGGGCGGGGTGGTGGCGATGGAAACGAGGCGGGGAGGGGGCAATGACTCTGGACTGGTGTGGTGTGCTGGCTGCGGGGTGGGAATGGAGGCGAGAGCGCGTATGTATGTATGGAGGGTGGGGCTAGTGGGGCCCGCGGCCCTACCTGGGCACGGGGGCTTTGGAGGCGACGGAGAGGGGCGGTGGGTTCGGCAACGATAAATGGGCGGACTCCGCAATGCCGTTGCTCTCCCCGTTCTTCTTGTTTCCGGGCTTTTGTTGGTCCAAGGAGATGCTCCGTTTCAATCGAAAACTATACATGTGGCTTGAGCTGTTAGATTTTCCTAGACTAATCCAACGTCCGTCTGAGGAAATGGCAGTCTCTCGTATGAAATAAATGGAAGTGTTTTATGACAGAACGGGGCTGTTTGATTCTAGGCCTACGAGTGTCACCTTTTGCCATACAATGTTGTCAAATTTGCCTAAGAGCAACTCCAACGGGGCGACCCAAACGGACGCGCGATTTGTCCGCTTTTTGTCCCGTTTGGATCGGCCTGACGTGCGCGTCCGCATTTTAAAATGGGTCGGCTTGACCGCCTAACGAGGAGGCCGACCCAAATGTGCCGCCTTGAAAAAAAAACAAGTTGCACGAAATAAACATAATTAAACATAAAGTGGCCGGTCAAACACCGGCCAAAGTCCACCTAAACCTAATAAACATTAAATAAAACATTAAAAAAAGTCTGCGCCCGCCTGCTGCCGCCCGGTACGCTGCCCTAGACGTCATCGGCCTTGCTCTTGCCCTTGCCGGCGTACGCGCCATCGTCGGTGAGGTCGATGAAGACAGTAGCAGGGCCAGCCCACCCGAACGCCGCCTGGTACGCTGCCAGGGCAGCCTCCTCCGGTGTCTGCTGAGACGGCGGCATTGCGGCAAGCCGCGCGCGCTCCTCCTCCTCCTCCTCGACCCGGAGCGCCTCCGCGTCGCGTTGGAGCATGGTCTCGTAGCGCATCTGCTCCTCGCCGTCGGCCTGCTCCTGGCGGAGCCAGTGCTCCTTCCATCGTTAGAGGTGGGCCGCCTCCTCCCCCGGTGTCGCTGCGAAGTGGACGGGAGGCGCGCTCACCCACTCGCGGGACTGGCCCGTCCACGAGTAGGCCTCCTCCGGCCAAGTGGGTGGAGGCGGGGAGCGCTTACGCGACGGCTCCGGCTCCGGCTCCGGCTTGGGCTGCACGGGCGGCGACGGTGGAGGTGGCGGCACGAAGAGCGGGATGTGGACGGAGTCCCCCGCCGCCGACAGGGCAAGGGCTTGCTCCAGCCCATCCCAGTGCGCGTCTTACTCGATGCGGCTAGCCTTCATCGCGTGTTGCAGGGCCTCCTTGAGGGCGGCTTGGTACTCCGCCTCCGCCTCCATGTCCTCCGGCTCTACCTCCAGGGACGGTGGTGGGACGGCGCCGGGACGGCGTCAACACCCGAGCACCGTTGCTCCTTGTGTTCGAGGGCGAACCAAGCCTCCCAGTTGGGAGAGTCGGCGGCGTACTCGGGCAGCCGACGCTGCTCCGGCGTGAGTTGCGCGCGGCACCGGCGCACCTCGTCATTGTGCGCCCACTGGGTCCACGGAACCACCGGCACCGGGATCCGCTGGGGATCCAAATGCCAATTGTGCGGCAGCGTCACGTCGGCGTAGGGGAGGGGCTGCATGTACTCCCAGTGCCACCGCGCTTGGTGCACCGGGATGTGCAGGCGCCGGCGTTCAGGGCGGAAACGCGCCGGCGGTGGAGGGGGGAGCACGGGATGACGAGGCGCCGAGGGTGCCCTTGCCCTTGCCCTTGCCATTGCTGCTGCCGAAGAGGCCCATGGACGCGCTAGGGTTTGCGGTCGCCGGCGAGGAAGCAAAGGGAGTGGTGGGGTGCCAGATGTGGACGAGAGAAGTGGATGAGGCCGACCCTGCCGCATGCGTGGTTAAAAAAGGACGCACGCATTAGCTGATGCATGGGCCCGCTGTCGGTGATTGTCATAAATAAGACGGCCGATGGCGGTTGGGTGGACGCCAGGTGGGGACGCGGCGGACGGCGAGGAGACGCGGGGCGCGTCTGCGCCTACGCATTCCAGGCGCAATTTTGGGCCGGAAATTGGTCGGCGCGGACGCCAGGCGGACGCAATTTGAGTTTGGGTCGGCGTGTTGAGCCACCACTTTTGTCCGCGCCGACCCAAACGGACGCGGGCGGACGAAATGGGTCGCCCCATTGGAGTTGCTCTATGGTTGGTTTTTTAAAATGATAGTTACAAGTTGGCAAGTCTAAAAGAACACTTAAATTTCACAAAATAAAGTTTACTATATTTCACAAAAGATATATCTTTGGATTCTTCATCTTCTAACCATAATATTTTCTATTACTTATACATGTTTTATTAGTCCAACTGAAAATCTAAAAACTCATGTACTTATAAACCCAACCAAAGAGACTCTGATCGGAGTCTATTTGGTTTGCCGAATTTCTAAAAACGCGAGAATAGAACAAACAAAGGAGTGAAATGCATCCAACGTAAGAGAGTAAAACTGTACATAAACAGAGCTTTCCCACACATCCATGCTTTTGGTAATTGGATTTTTCATTTGAATCATTTTTCAGCCATTGTGAAAGGATCAATATGGTTGACTAGAGGTGGGGTGAATAGGCAAATACGAATTTTTAGTTTTTCTTAACAAATTAGGTTAACAACAAATAGTTTATCTAGATATGCAATTAGGTGAACAACCTACATGATGCTAGCAACAACAACAACAACAACAACACAAGTAAGCAAAGGATACACCACAAGTAAAGCTTGGTCAAAGTAAATGTGCATCAGTGTTAATTCTTTGAGAGTTTTGTTTGATTCTCTTAGGGTAGCCTTCAGGATACAAAGGTTCCTGAGTCATTCTACCACCTCTAGTCACAACTCTAACAACATGATCATTCAATTTATTATTCATCTCATTAAGCAAATCATTTTGTGCCTTGAGAACTTGTTCTACTTGAGTTTTGCCATGGAAGCATGTTTACTAGCAATCTTGAGATCATTAACAGTCCTAAACATATAATCACTCAAGTGTTCAAGCATATAAGCATTTTGTTTCAATTGTCTACTAACATATGAATTGAAGTTTTCTTGTTTAACAATAAAGTTATCAAATTCGTCCAAACATTGACTAGCAGATTTATTATAAGACCATGTGTCAGGATATTAAGACCATGTATTTCCTCCATAGGTGGTAATTTTTAATATCTTCAGCTTTAATACATTTTTTTATAGATTTCTTTGCCTCTTGCATATCTTCAGAACTGGGAATTATAATACCTCTCTTCTTCAGAATTGGCTTAGGAGGTAGTTCAGAAAGAGTCTAATCATTATCATTACTCAATATATTATTCAATAGTATTTTAACTTTTTCAACAGTCTGTTCCCTGAAAATACAACCAGCACAACTATCTAGGTGGTCTCTAGAAGTGTCGGTTAGTCCATTATAAAATATATTAAGTATTTCATTTTTCTTGAGATGATGATCAGGCAAAGCATTAAGTAATTGGAGAAGCCTCCCTCAAGCTTGTGGGAGACTCTCTCCTTCAATTTGCACAAAGTTAAATATTTTCTGTAAGGCAGCTTGTTTCTTATGAGCAGGAAAATATTTTTTAGAGAAGTAATATATCATATCCTAGGGACTACGCACACGACCAGCAGAAAGAGAACTAAACCATATCTTAGCATCACCCTTTAATGAGAAAGAAAACAACTTAAGAATATAGTAGTAGCAAATTATCTTTCTCATGAGCAAATAAGGTGGCTATATCATGCAGTTTAGCAAGATGTGCCACAATAGTTTCAGATTCATAGCCATGGAAAGGATCGGATTCAACCAAAATAATTAACTCAGGATCGACAGAGAATTCATAATCCTTATCAGTAACAAAGATATGTGAAGTATCAAACTTAGGATTGTATTGCATTCTAGCATTCAAAGATTTTAATTTCCACTTGCATAATAATTTCTTAAGATCATCTATATCCTTACAAGCAGGGAAGTCCCTAGCTACCTCTCCATCCATAACATAACCCTCAGGTATATCAGACAATTCATATCTAGGAGGAGAATCATAATCTTCGGTTTCAATAATTTCATTTTATTTAGCTCTAGCAAGTTATTCATAAAGAAATTCTCCTAGTGGTACAGTATTATCAAGCAAAGTACTAGCATCATCATAAGTATCATCCATAGCAAAATAAGCATCATCAATTACTTGTGACATATCAGGATTAATTGTAGGCGGCGGTGTCGCAAGCTTACTCAAAATAGAAGGTGGATCAATTGTAGAGCTAGGTGGCAGTTCCTTACCTCCCCTCGTAGTAGAGGGAAAATCTTGGTTCTGGTATTATTCAGATTCCTCATAGTGATCAACAGATATAAAACCCAAGTGACTCAGCAAATAGAGCTATGCTCCCAAACAACCGCGTCAGAAAAAGGTCTTGCTAACCCACAAGTATAAGGGATCGCAACAGTTTTCAAGGGTAGATTATTCAACTCAAATCTATTGATTTGACACAAGGGGAGCCAAAGAATATTCGCGAGTATTGGCAGTTGAGTTATCAATTCAACCACACCTGAAAGACTTAATATATGCAGAGTATTTAGTAGCAAAGTAGTATGATAGTAACGGTTGTAGTAACAGTTTTGTAGTGATTGTAACAGCAGTAGCAACGAGAGTAACTCAACAAAGATCAATATGTCAAAAGCTTGTAGGCACTAGATCAGCGATGGATAATTATGTCGGATGGCATTCATCATGCAACAGTTATAACCTAGGGCGACACAGAACTAGTTTCAATTCGTCAATAAAATGTAGGCATGTATTTTGTATATAGGCATACGTGCTTATGGAAAAGAACTTGCATGATATCTTTTGTCCTACCCTCCCATGGCAGCGGGGTCCTAATGGAAACTAAGGGATATTAAGGCCTCCTTTTAATAGAGAACCAGAACAAAGCATTAGCACTTAGTGAATACATGAACTCCTCAAACTACGGTAATCACCGGAAAGAATCCCAATTATTGTCACCTTGGGGTATGCGGTCCATAACTCGTAATAGATGTCTACAACTTGCCAGATCGGATCAAGAACACATATGCATTCATGAAAATATAAAGGATTCAGATCTGAATTCATGAAACTCGGGCCCTAGTGACAAGCATTAAGAATAGCAAAGTCATAGCAACATCAATCTCAGAACATAGTGGATACTAGGGATCAAACCCTAACAAAACTAACTCGATTGCATGATAAATCTCATCCAACCCATCACAGATCGGCGAGCCTACAAAGGAATTACTCGCTCTCAGCGGTGAGCATCATGGAATTAGCGACGGAGGAAGGTTGATGATGATGATGGCGACGGATTCCCTTCTCCGGAGCCCAAAACAAACTCCAGATCAGCCCTCCCAAAGAAGAACAGGAGGCGGTGGCAGCTCTGTATCGTAAAATGCGATGAATCCTTCTCTCTGATTTTTTCTCTCCTCGAATAGGAATATATAGGCGTTGGAATTAGGGTCGGAGGAGGTCCAGGGGGGCCACAAGCCTACAGGGCGCGCCCCAGGGCTTGTGACCTCTGTGTGGCCCCCCTCTAGTAACTTCTTGCATTAGTATTTTTTTATATATTCCACAAAAATTCTCCGTAAAGTTTCATGTCAATCCAAGAACTTTGGTTTCTGCACAAAAACAACACCATGTCAATTCTGCTGAAACAGCGTTAGTCTGGGTTAGTTTCATTCAAATCATGCAAATTAGAGTCCAAAATAAGGAAAAAAGAGTTTGGAAAAGTAGATACGACGGAGACGTATCAAGGAGCAGGCAAAGATTGAGCCTCAAATGGAGAAGCTTAAGCTAAGAAAAGAACAGAGGTGCATTCTGCATAGTCAAGCTGATATTATTCATAACACCAGGAAGGCCATGAAGGAGATAGAGGTGGACAAGGAGCTCCATAAAGAAGAGAGATCGAAGTTGGAGCATTTCACTGCTAAGCTTTTGAAGGCTGGTCATGGGTGCAAGGAAAAGATGGACAAGATCAAGAAGTTGTGATGGAGGAGTGAAGTGGAAGTTGTGGTTGGTAAGTATATATGAGGCACATATATATAACTGGCCTTCGACTCTAATCTAATGGAAATATGCATCTTAACTATAATAGTTGTTGGGGAATGTAGTAGAAATTCCAAATTTTCTACGCATCACCAAGATCAATCTATGGAGATTCTAGCAACAAGATAGGGAGAGGGGTGAGCATCTTCATACCTTCGAAGATCGCTAAGCGGAAGCGTCACTAGAACTCGGATGAGGGAGTCGTACTCGCGGCGATTCAAATCGCGGAAGATCTGATCTAGCGCCGAACGGACGGCGCCTCCGCATTCAACACACGTACAGCCCGGGGACGTCTCCTCCTTCTTGATCCAGCAAGGGGAGAGGAGAAGTTGAGGGAGAGCTCCGGCAGCATGATGGCGTGGTGGTGGAGCTTGTGGTGTTTCTGCAGGGCTTCGCCAAGCTCTACGAAGGAGGAGGAGGTGTTGGGGAGGGAGGGGCTGCGCCAAGGGAAGGGGGCGCGGCTGCCCTTTCTCTCCCTCACTATATATAGAGGGAAGGGGGGAGGAGGCGCCCTAGGGTTTCCCTAGGGGAGGGGCGGCGGCCACAGGGGAAACCCTAGATGGGTTTGGGCGCCCCCACCCCTAGGAAACTTGCCCCCCAAGCCGGGAGGGGTGGCTGCCCTAGGGGAGGCGCCCCCACCTCTCCAAGTTACGTGACATGGGGTGGGAGGGGCTCTCAGCCCCTTAGTGGGCTGATGTGCCCCCTCCCCTTGGCCCATAAGGCCCCCAACGCTTGTCGGGGCCTCCAAAACCCCTCGGACATGCTGGTCGTCACCCGATACCCCCAGAACAATTCTGGACTCCAATACCCTTGTCCAATATATTGATCTTCACCTCCGAACCATTCTGGAGTTCCTCGTCACGCCCGGGATCTCATCCGGGACTCCGAACAACCTTCGGTAACCACATACTATTTCCCATAACAACTCTAGCGTCACCGAACCTTAAGTGTGTAGACCCTATGGTTTCGGGAACCATGCAGACATGACCGAGACACCTCTCCGGCCAATAACCAATAGCGGGATCTGGATACCCATATTGGCTCCCACATGTTCCACAATGATTGAAGGAAATATGCCCTAGAGGCAATAATAAAGTTATTATTTATTTCCTCATATCATGATAAATGTATATTATTCATGCTAGAATTGTATTAACCGGAAACGTAATACTGTGTGAATACATAGACAAACATAGTGTCACTAGTATGCCTCTACTTGACTAGCTCATTGATCAAAGATGGTTGAGTTTCCTAACCATAGATATGAGTTATCATTTGATCAATGGGATCACATCATTAGAAGAATGATGTGATTGACTTGACCCATTCCGTTAGCTTAGCACTTGATCGTTTAGTATGTTGCTATTGCTTTCTTCATGACTTATACATGTTCCTATGACTATGAGATTATGTAACTTCCGCTTACCGGAGGAACACTTTGTGTGCTACCAAACGTCACAACGTAACTGGGTGATTATAAAGGTGCTCTACAGGTGTCTCCGAAGGTACTTGTTGAGTTGACGTATTTCGAGATTAGGATTTGTCACTCTGATTGTCGGAGAAGTATCTCTGGGCCCTCTCGGTAATGCACATCACTATAAGCCTTGCAAGCAATGTAGCTAATGAGTTAGTTGCGGGATGATGCATTACGTAACGAGTAAAGAGACTTGCTGGTAACGAGATTGAACTAGGTATTGAGATACCGACGTGTTAGGGAACGTAGTAATTTCAAAAAAAATCCTACGTACACGCAAGATCATGGTGATGGCATAGCAACAAGAGGGGAGAGTGTCCGTCCACGTACCCTCGTAGACCGTAAGCGGAAGCGTTATGACAACGCGGTTGATGTAGTCGTACGTCTTCACGATCCGACCGATCCAAGCACCGAACGTACGGCACCTCCAATTTCAGCACACGTTCAGCTCGATGACGATCCCCGGGCTCCGATCCAGCAAAGCTTCGGGGATGAGTTCCGTCAGCACGACGGCATGGTGACGATGATGATGCTCTACCGGCGCAGGGCTTCGCCTAAACTCCGCGACGATATGACCGAGGTGGAATATGGTGGAGGGGGGCACCGCACACGGCTAAGGAACGATCCGTAGATCAACTTGTGTGTCATGGGGTGCCCCCTGCCCCCGTATATAAAGGAGGGAGGGGGAGGTGCGGCCGGCCCCCTTGGGGTGCGCCTGGAGGAGTCCTACTCCCACCGGGAGTAGGACTTCCCCCTCTTGCCTTGGTGGAGAAGGAAAGGGGGAGGGGAAAGAGGAAAGGGGGGCACCGCCCCCCCCCCCTTCCTTGTCCTATTCGGACTAGGGGGGGAGGGGGCGCGCGGCCTACCCTGGCCGGCCCTCCTCTTCTCCCTCATGGCCCACTAAGGCCCATTAACCCCCGGAAGGGTTCCGGTAACCCCCCGGTGTTCCGGTAAAATCCCGATTTCACCCAGAACCTTTCCGATGTCCAAACATAGGCTTCCAATATATCAATCTTTATGTCTCGACCATTTCGAGACTCCTCGTCATGTCCGTGATCACATCCGGGACTTCGAACAAACTTTGGTACATCAAAACTTATAAACTCATAATAAAACTGTTATCGTAACGTTAAGCGTGCGGACCCTACGGGTTCGAGAACTATGTAGACATGACTTAGAACCATTCTCGGTCAATAACCAATAGCGGGACCTGGATGCCCATATTGGTTCCTACATATTCTATGAAGATCTTTATCGGTCAAACCGCATAACAACATACGTTGTTCCCTTTGTCATCGGTATGTTACTTGCCCGAGATTTGATCGTCGGTATCCAATACCTAGTTCAATCTCGTTACCGGCAAGTCTCTTTACTCGTTCCGTAATACATCATCCTGTAACCAACTCATTTGGTCACATTGCTTGCAAGGCTTATAATGATGTGCTTTACCGAGAGGGCCCAGAGATACCTCTTCGACAATCGGAGTGACAAAACCTAATCTCGAAATACGCCAACTCAACATGTACCTTCGGAGACACCTGTAGTACTCCTTTATAATCACCCAGTTACGTTGTGACGTTTGGTAGTACCCAAAGTGTTCCTCCGGTAAATGGGAGTTGCATATTTCTCATAGTTACAGGAACATGTATAAGTCATGAAGAAAGCAATAGCAGTATACTAAACGATCAAGTGCTAGGCTAATGGAATGGGTCATGTCAATCACATCATTCTTCTAATGATGTGATCCCATTAATCAAATGACAACACATGTCTATGGTTAGGAAACATAACCATCTTTGATTAATGAGCTAGTCAAGTAGAGGCATACTAGTGACTATATGTTTGTCTATGTATTCACACATGTATCATGTTTCCGGTTAATACAATTCTAGCATGAATAATAAACATTTATCATGATATGAGGAAATAAATAATAACTTTATTATTGCCTCTAGGGCATATTTCCTTCACGACGATTGAATCTCGGGCAAGTAACATACCAATGACAAAGGGAACAACGTATGTTGTTATGCGGTTTGACCGATAAAGATCTTCATAGAATATGTGGGAGCCAATATGAGCATCCAGGTTCCACTATTGGTTATTGACCGAAGACATGTCTCGGTCATGTCTACATAGTTCTCAAACCCGTAGGGTCCGCACGCTTAAAGTTTGGTGACGATCGGTATTATGAGTTTTTGTGTTTTGATGTATGGAAGGTAGTTCGGAGTCATGGATATGATCACGGACATGACGAGGAGTCTCGAAATGGTCGAGACGTAAAGATTGATATATTGGATGACTATGTTCGGACACCGAAAGTGTTTCGGGAGGTTTCGGACATATACCGGAGTACCGGGGGGTTACCGGAAACCCCCGGGGGGTTTAGTGGGCCTCATGGGCCCTAGTGGAGAAGAGGAGGGGCGGCCAGGGTAGGTCGCGCGCCCCCTCCCCCTCTAGTCTGAATTGGACAAGGAGGGGGGCGGCGCCCCCTTTCCTTCCTCTCATCTCTCCCTTCCTTTCCCCCTCCTACTCCAACTAGGAAAAGAGGGAGTCCGGTGGGAGTAGGACTCCTCCCTGGCGCGCCCTCCTCCTGGCCGGCCACCCCCTCCCCCTTGATCCTTTATATACGAGGGCAGGGGGCTCCTCTAGACACAACAATTGATCTCTTGATCTCTTAGCCGTGTGCGGTGCCCCCCTCCACCAGATTCCACCTGGTAATATCGTAGCGGTGCTTAGGAGAAGCCCTGCGTCGGTAGCATCATCAACACCGTCATCACGCCGTCGTGCTGACGGAACTCTCCCGCAAAGCTCTGCTGGATCGAAGTTCATGGGACGTCATCGAGCTGAACGTGTGCTGAACTTGGAGGTGTCGTACGTTCGGTACTTGACCGGTCGGATCGTGAATACGTACGACTATATCAACCGCGTTGTGCTAACGTTTCTGCTTTCGGTCTATGAGGGTACGTGGACAACACTCTCCCCTCTCGTTGCTATGCATCACCATGATCTTGCGTGTGCGTAGGAATTTTTTTTGAAATTACTATGTTCCCCAACAGTGGCATTAGAGATAGGTTTTATGCGTAGATGTTATATGCACGAGTAGAACACAAGTGAGTTGTGGGCGATACAAGTCATACTGCTTACCAGCATGTCATACTTTGGTTCGGCGGTATTGTTGGATGAAGCGGCCTGGACTGACATTATGCGTACGCTTACGCGAGACTGGTTCTACCGACGTGCTTTGCACATACGTGGCTGGCGGGTGTCAGTTTCTCCAACTTTAGTTGAACCAAGTGTGGCTACGCCCGGTCCTTGAGAAGGTTAAAACATCACTAACTGGACGAACTATCGTTGTGGTTTTGATGCGTAGGTAAGAACGGTTCTTGCTCAGCCCGTAGCAGCCACATAAAACTTGCAACAACAAAGTAGAGGACGTCTAACTTGTTTTTGCAGGGCATGTTGTGATGTGATATGGTCAAGACATGATGCTAAATTTTATTGTATGAGATGATCATGTTTTGCAACAGAGTTATCGGCACCTGGCAGGAGCCATATGATTGTCGATTTATTGTATGCAACGAAATCGCCCTGTAATTGCTTTACTTTATCACTAAGCGGTAGCGATAGTCGTAGAAGCAATAGATGGTGAGACGACAACGATGCTACGATGGAGATTAAGGTGTCGCGCCGGTGACGATGGTGATCATGACGGTGCTTCGGAGATGGAGATCACAAGCACAAGATGATGATGGCCATATCTATATCACTTATATTGATTGCATGTGATGTTTATCATTTATGCATCTTATTTTGCTTTGATTGACGGTAGCATTATAAGATGATCTTTCACTAAATTTCAAGGTAAAAGTATTCTCCCTGAGTATGCACTGTTGCCAAAGTTCGTCGTGCCGAGACACCACGTGATGATCGGGTGTGATAAGCTCTACATTCATCTACAAAGGGTGCAAGCCAGTTTTGCACATGCAGAATACTCGGGTTAAACTTGATGAGCCTAGCATATGCAGATATGGCCTCAGAACACTAAGACTGAAAGGTCGAGCGTGAATCATATAGTAGATATGATCAACATAGTGATGTTCACCATTGAAAACTACTCCATTTCACGTGATGATCGGTTATGGTTTAGTTGATTTGGATCACGTGATCACTTAGATGATTAGAGAGATGTCTATCTAAGTGGGAGTTCTTAAGTAATATGATTAATTGAACTTAAATTTATCATGAACGTAGTACCTGATAGTATTTTGCTTGTCTATGTTTGCTGTAGATAGATGGCCCTTGTTGTTGTTCCGTTGAATTTTAATGTGTTCCTTGAGAAAGCAAAGTTGAAAGATGATGGTAGCAATTACACGGACTGGGTGAGGGAGTCCTGGATTAGGGGGTATCCGGATAGCCGGACTGTGTACAACGTCCGGACTATTGAAGCGTGAAGATACAAGACTCAAGACTTCGGCCCGTGTCCGGGTGGGACTCTCCTTTGCGTGGAAGGCAAGCTTGGTGATCCAGATATTGTGTTTCCTTCCTTGTAACCGACTCTATGTAAACCCTAGCCCTCTCCGGTGTCTATATAAACCGGAGAGGTTGGTCCTTAGAAGGCCGATCACAATTACAATCATACCATCATAGGCTAGCTCTTAGGGTTTAGCCTCTACAATCTCACGGTAGATCTACTCTTGTACTACCCATATCTTCAATATTAATCAAGCAAGAAGTAGGGTTTTACCTCCATCGAGAGGGCGCGAACCTGGGTAAACATCTATGTCCCTTGCTTCCTGTTACCATCAGCCTTGACGCACAGATCGGGACCCCCTACCCGAGATTCGCTGGTTTTGACACCGACATTGGTGCTTTCATTGAGAGTTCCTCTGTGACGTCGCCGCAAGGCTCGATGGCTCCTTCAATCATCATCAACGACGCTGTCCAGGATGAGACTATCCTCCCCGGACAGATCTTCGTGTTCGGCGGCTTCGCACTACGGGACAATTTGCTTGGCCATCTGGAGCAGATTGACAGCTACGCCCATGGCCACCAAATCAGGTTCGGAAACCTAAACTACACGGCGGATATCCGCGGAGACTTGATCTTCGATGGATTCGGGCCCGCCAGGAGCACCGGACAGTCACAACGAGCATGGCCTGGACCTGCTGTCGGATAACGCTCGGGATATCACCCCTGCAGTAGCCCCGGACTCAAATCCGGAGCAGGCTGCGTTACCTAGGGACGGAGGAATGGACCCCGCCCCACAGGCCGTACCCTCATCGGCGATGGAGCCGAACACAAGCCTCGCTTCTGAGGAGGCCTGTGACTCCGGATCCCCGGATTCATATCCGGTTGTAGGTTCCAGTCCGCGCGTTCCCGAGCCCGCCGAGCCCGGTTGGGCTCCGGTAATGGAGTTCACCACTGCAGACATCTTTCAGCACTCGCCCTTTAGCGACATGCTGAACTCATTAAAGTCTCTCTCTTTGTCAGGAGGCTCTGGGCCGAAATATGTCCGGCTTGAGTGGGAAGCAGATGACGACGGAATTCGTCGCCCACCCACCACCCACTTCATTGCCACGGTCATGATTTAACCGACGTGCTTGACTTTGACTCCGAAGACATCAACGGTATGGACGACGATGCAGGAGAATTACAGGAGCCACCGCTCACAGGGCGGTGGACGGCCACCTCCTCATATGATATATATATGGTGGACACTCCGAAGGAAACCAATGGCGATGAGGCAACGGAGGATAACCCCTCAGGAAGAAAAGCAAAGCATGGGCGTCGTCGGTGCCGCTCCAAGCCCCGCCACAGCAATACTGGCCCCAGAGACGAAAGCAATCCGGATGGCACTGAAGAGGAATATGACCCTGACCAGCCCACCTTCGAGCAAGCCGAACAGGAAGATGAGCAGGTCATCCCAGAAGAACAATCGACGGACGGATACCCGGAGGATGACAACTATATGCCCCCCTCCGAAGACGAGATTAGCCTCGGCGACGACGAGTTCGGCGTGCCTGAGGATCTCGTGGAGCAGGAGAGCTTCAAGCGTTGGCTTATAGCCACTGCGAGGAGCCTGAAGAAGAAATAATAGCAACTTCAAGCTGATCAAGACCTGCTCACAGACAGATGGACCGAAGTCCTGGCAGCCGAGGAATATGGACTCGAGCGCCAAACGTCTGACCGGCCACCCCGTGGCCGGGACAAAACAGGATATCAGCCCGAATACCAGCCCACACCCCCACGCCGATACACTATAGCCCAGGGCAACATGCATGACCTGCAAGATATTCTGGAAAATAAAGCAGGACAGCCAAGATCGATCTACGGAACGCGGGGGCGCGTCCCAGCGCACGACGATGATCGTCGCGCCGGATACATCATTAACAAGTCCGGCCGGGCCGAACACAGCAACCCAGAGCAATTCGAACTGCGTAGCCACATAGCCCGACACAGAGGCGCCGCACACCCCCTCTGCTTCACTGACGAAGTGATGGATCATGAATTCCCAGAAGGGTTCAAACCCGTAAACATCGAATCATACGATGGCACAACAGACCCCGCAGTATGGATCGAAGATTTCCTTCTCCACATTCACATGGCCCGCGGAGATGATCTACACGCCATCAAGTATCTTCCCCTTAAGCTCAAAGGACCAGCCCGACACTGGTTAAACAGCCTGCCAGCAAATTCCATTGGCAGTTGGGAAAACCTGGAAGACGCATTCCTCGACAACTTCCAGGGCACATATGTGCGACCACCGGACGCTGATGACCTGAGCCACATTACTCAACAGCCTGGAGAGTCAGCCAGGAAATTCTGGACTTGGTTCCTAACTAAAAAGAACCAAATAGTTGATTGTCCGGACGCCGAAGCCCTGGCGGCTTTTAAGCATAATATCCGTGACGAGTGGCTTGCTCGACACCTCGGCCAGGAAAAACCCAAGTCCATGGCAGCTCTCACAACACTAATGACCCGCTTTTGCGCGGGCGAGGACAGTTGGTTGGCTCGCAGTGGCACCACACCACATTCCGGCACTTTGGATGTCCGCGATAACAACGGCAAGCCACGACGCAACAGACATAAGCGACGGAACAACAACGACAACACTAAAGACACGGCAGTAAACGCCGGATTCATCGGATCGAAGTCCGGTCAGCGGAAAAATCCGTTCAAAAGAAATAATCAAGGACCGTCCAGTCTGGACCGCATACTGGAGTGCTCGTGCCAAATTCATGGCACCTCGGACAAGCCAGCCAACAACACCAATAGAGACTGTTGGGTGTTTAAACATGCCAGCAAAATAAACGCCGAAAACAAGGACAAGGGGCTGCACAACGACGATGACGAAGAGCCCTGGCATCCGAACACGGGGGACAAAAGAAATCCCCCCCCCCCAGGTGAAAATGGTCAACATGATCTACGCCACTCACATCCCCAAGCGGGAATGGAAGCGAGCGCTACGGGACGTCTATGCGATGGAGCCAGTCGCCCCCAAATTCAACCCATGGTCAGCTTGTCCGATCACCTTTGATCATAGGGATCATCCTACTAGCATCCGTCACGGCGGCTTAGCCGCATTGGTCTTAGACCCAATCATTGACAGATTCCACCTCACGCGAGTTCTTATGGATGGCGGCAGCAGCCTGAACCTGCTTTATCAGGACACAGTGCGCAAAATGGGCATTGACCCTTCAAGGATCAAGCCCACCAAAACCACCTTTAAAGGTGTAACTCCTGGAGTAGAGGCCCGCTGTATGGGCTCTATAACATTGGAAGTGGTCGTCGAATCCCCGGACAACTTCCAGAGCGAAGAGTTAATCTTCGATATCGCCCCTTTCCATAGTGGTTACCACGCACTGCTCGGACGAACCGCATTCGCTAGATTCAATGCGGTACCACATTATGCATACCTCAAGCTCAAGATGCCAGGTCCGCGCAGGGTCATAATAGTTAATGGAAACATGGACCGCTCTCTCCGTACAGAAGAGCATACTGTAGCCCTCACGGTAGAAGTACAATGTGGCCTCCTCTGGCAAACCACCAATCCGGCGACGACAACCTCAAGCACCGTCAAACGAGTCCGGAGCACCCTGCAACAGGATCATCAGAAACGCCACGAGCGTGATTAGCAGTCCGGCCTCCGCTCAAGCCCCATCAAAGCAGCATTTGTGCCACGCGTACACAATTACGCACTCAAGATACCATGGGCATAGGCGGAGGCGCAACAACCACTCAGTCAATAGTGCGGGTAACCGCCAAGTACCCTCACAATCTTTCCCTTTTACCTTTCAGGACATCGCTTTAGTGCAGCATCCTCAGAAGAGTCGGATTGCCGGACTTACACGGGAGAGACAACCAAGGAGGCAACAGGCATCGTGCACAGAAGGAAATACCCAGGTGGAATCTATTTATGATCATTATACCTGCTTTATCTATCTGTACACATCCCGCCCCTTGATAGGACATGTCAAATAGTCCTATTTATCTCTGCTTAGTGCATACATTGTAAACATACGCTTAAACATATTATTCATCAATGGGAGATCATATATAGCGTCAGCTTACTATTCTTATTTGAGCATTTTTTCTCATAAATGTTTATTTGATATTGCATCTGTACACCTTGGTACGGTCAGTTTGCCCGGGGCTTCTTATGGTGCCCCATCATACGGCAAGACAAGTCCGAACACTTTCAACAGTGCGGCACCCCGAACTTATAGCACTATATGCATCAGCTCCGAATCATGTCTTGGGTCTACAGTTGGGATAGCCCGGCTCCCTTGTTTTGGTGCCTTATGTTCCGTTATATCGGCTAAGGTAGCGCAGGGAGAACTACTGCAATTGTGTCCCGGTTCTTTTGGATGAGCACCTCAGTAGAGAAAGCCAAAAACTGACCGGCATGATGTGGTGAGAGCTGGTCGCTGTTCGAGAGGTCTTGAAATCCTTAAAGATTTGCCGCTTTAGGCGATAAATCGGCTTCGTCCGATCTAGGCGTGTATAGCGCCCCAATTCGGCCTTCCGGATTCTAGGGGCTTCGCCGAAATTTAAAATTGTAGACTTCTATGGCTAAGTGAAAGTTATAAAGCCGCATAGTCCGATTGCCTTGTTCGCTGCGCCGGACACCTCCTTAAGGGACCAAACACTTGGATAAAGAGTGTCCGGGTTTTCCACGAACACCCCAGTACTAGTTACGTGGGGGCGGAAGCCGATGACTGGCCTACTTTCAGAATTTTATAAACAGCCGCACAGAAGGTAATATTTTAAATCAAACAGTGCTACATATCACAAGTAAATTCGTCTTTAAATTACAACAATGGCAGAGGTACATTTAGTCAAAGATCTTGTCCTTGGTACACTCATCAGCCACGAGACGGGCGCCCTTCATAACACCATCATAGTACTTCTCGGGATGGCGATGCTCCTTACCCTCTGGCGGCCCGTCCTTCACCAGCTTCTCAGCATCCAGCTTGCCCCAATGCACCTTCGCGTGGGCAAAGGTCCGACGGGCACCCTCAATGCAAACAGATCGCTTGATGACTTCGAGCCGCGGGTAGGCATTCACCATCCGCTTGATCAGGCCGAAGTAGCTAGTCGACAGGGGCTCACCAGGCCACATCCAGACTATGAAATCTTTCATAGCCAGTTCGGCCTCCCTGTGGAGTTCGACCAACTGCTTCAATTGGTCACTCAGAGGCATTGGGTGTTCGGCCCCAGCATACTGGGACCAGAACAGCTTCTCCGTTGAGCTCCCCTCCTGGGCACGGTAGAACTCCGCAGCATCTGATACGCCGCGTGGCAGATCTGCGAATGCCCCTGGGAGCTCCGAATTCGAGTAAGTAAAAGAAACGCCTCCTCCACATGTTTGCTTTGCATAAAGAACTTCTTACCTGCTGCTATCTTTTTGGCCTCCTGGATCTCCTGCTATGCCTTCTCGGCTTCGGCCTTGGCGTCTTTCACACTCACAAGGGCCTTCGCAAGCTTGGCCTCTTATTCGTCTTCAGATCATGCTCCATGGACTCATACTTCTTGCCGAGGTCCTGGAGCTCATGTTGTACCTCACCCACTCTAGCACTTTGCTTTTCGCGCTCCTTGCATTCCAAGGCTGCCTTGTCTTCGGCCTCAGACAACGCTTTCTTCAGGGATGCCACTTTGGCGGTGGCCCTTGTTACACAGTCACGATGTTTCAGCGTTAGACTAGCCAATTTTGCCTATCTTTAAATACATGAGAGCGGGGAATCGCTTACCTTTATTCTCCTTGAGCTGCCTGTTCGTGAGGCTGAGCTCTCCCTGCGCCTGCTCCAGGTCCCGCTTTAGCTCGGCAACCTCGGCAGTGCGGGAAGCAGCGGCAAGCAGCACAACCTACTTATTCGCACGAATACTTATTATTAGACTCCTGCATATTGTAATTGACCCTCTGTTTGGCTTTTCTTTCCGAACACCAAATAGAGTATCAGGGGCTACTACCTATCGGGTGGTAATTTTACACATATTTATTACTTACCTCAAAGCCTGTCAGGAGGCTAGTGCAGGCTTCGGTTAGTCCGCTCTTGGCGGACGAAACCTTCCGAATCACCGTACTCATAAGAGTACGGTGCTCTTCATCCATGGAAGCGCCGCGAAGCGCTTCCAGCAGACAATCCAGCGCCTCGGGCGCAACGTAAGTCCTTGATGCAGACGACTCGCCCTCCCTAACAAGGGGTTGTCCGCCTGAGTTCGGAACCATTGAAGGTTTCGGGATAGTGTTCGGCTGAGAGCCCGGCCTACTGCGGCTCTCATCGAAATGATCCGCGGGGATCTTGAACCCCGCATGTCCGACATCTGGAACCCCGCCTCGGGGCGTCTCCAGAGTCACCTCCCCCCACTCTGGGAGCCTTCGGGACAACACCTCCGTGTCATCTGTGCGCTGAGGAGTAGTGGCTGTCGGAAGTGAATTCATCTCTGAATCGCTCAGGGACCCGGAGGAAGATACCTCGGGGTGAGCCCTGGCCGGACTGCACATATGTTCGGTGTTATAAAAAAGCTATGGATTGAAGTCATGATAGAGTGCGGACACTTACGATCGCACTGGAGGCTTCCCCCTGGGCAGCCACCCCTCCTCGCTGAGAGAGACCGTGGCAGAGTAGTCCGAAAGGGATACTTTTCCCTTCTTGGACGTCCCAGCCTCCCCTTCCGGTGCGGCTTTTCTCTTCTTCTCCCCCCCAGTGTGGGGAGGTAGAATTTCTTCTTGATTCCCCCCGCCTCCATGGGAGGAATCTGTCTCGTTGTCATCAGACGACAGGGGTATGATGGCCTTACGCCGAGGGCCTTTTCCGGCCCCCTGGTCCGCCTCCCCGGTCCGGATGGGGCTTCCTCTTCTTCTTCTTCTTCTTCCGCTTCGTGGGAGGAGTGTGCCTCGTCGTCTTCGGACGAGGCTTCTGGCACAACCATACGCGAGAGACCTTTTGGATCCCCGGGGCCTTCTTTTCGGCCTTCTTCTCCGGCACCTTGTACAGTGCCGGGACCAGCATCTCTGTCAGGAGAGCATCAGCTGGGCTTTCTGGCAGCGGAGCCGGACAGTGAACCTGCTCCGCTGTCTCCACGTAATCCTAAACAAATGTGCATGACTTCTTAAAGCTCTTCCATGAATATATTGGGAAGAACCGAATCCGGTGGTAGTCTGAGAACTCACCTGACTAGGAGCCCGCGCGGCGTGAAGCCCGTGGTCTTCATATGTGGGAGGAGGTACTTCGGAGGCCTTGAACAACACCTTCCATGCGCCTTTGTGCGTCATGTCATAGAGCTTCCGGAGCGTCTGGTGTTCGGCCGGGACGAACTCCCATAGATTGAATGCCCGCCTTTGGCATGGCAGAATGCGGCGAACGAGCATGACCTGGATCACATTAACAAGCTTGATGTTCTTGTCCTTCATGCTCTTCATGCTGGTCTGGAGTCTGGTCAGCTTCGTAGATTCGCCCCAGGACAGGCCCTTCCTTTCCCAGGAGGTGAGCCACATGGGGGCTCCAGCTCGGAACTCGGGGGCCACCGCCCAGTTGGCGCCGCGCAGCTCGGTGATGTAGAACCACCCTGATTGCCACCATTTTATGGTCTCTGCAATGGAACCGCCCAGCCAGGTGACGTTAGGCATCTTGCCCACCATGGCTCCTCCGCACTCCGCTTGCTGGCCGCTTACAATCTTCGGCTTCACGCAGAAGGTTTGCAGCCACAGGCCAAAGTGAGGCCGGATGCGGAGGAAGGCCTCGCATACGACGATGAATGCCGAGATGTTGAGGATGAAATTTGGGGCTAGATCATGGAAATCTAGCCCGTAGTAGAACATAAGTCCGCGGACGAAGGGATGAAGTGGAAATCCCAGTCCACGGACGAAGTGGGCAATGAACACGACCCTCTCGTGCGGTCCTGGGGTCGAAATGACCTGCCCGGCGTCCGGTAGTTGGTGCGCTATGTCTGCGGCCAAGTAACCGGCCGCCCGAAGATTTGTGACATGCTTCTCCTTGATGGTGGAAGCCACCCACTTGCCTCCTGCTCCGGACATGTTTACTGTGCAGAGAAGACTTGGGCTTGGGTGCTGGAGCTCGAGGGGGCAAGAACGGGCAAGGGAGAAAGAAGGCGTGGGTAAAAATGAGGAAATCTTATCCCTTTATAGAGGCGACAAAAGCGGTCCGCCTCCCCACTTGCCCGTTGGGGGTCACTTGCTTCCCAAGCGCCACGATTCATGGCATGGTGGGATTATCCATACCCGTATTGATGAGAATCCCACGATAAGGGGACACAATATCTGCCTTGACAAGACGTGTCAAAGAAACCGCCTCGCAATATGCGCTGAGGCAGGTTGTGGGAAAACGGTTCGAATAGTGATCCGACCATAATAACATGTCACGTCATCACAAAAAGTTGTCAGTAGATTGCATTTGTGAAATACCATTCTCTCTACAGCGGTGTGTAAAGATCATTTTGTGGATCCGGACACGGTTCAAGTGTTCGATAATTACTTCGGAGTATTCGGAGAAGGAACCCGCCTTGCAATGCCTAAGACAATACTGCGCGTCGGACTCATCGTCATTGAAGCCTGGTTCAGGGGCTACTGAGGGAGTCCTGGATTAGGGGGTATCCGGACAGCCGGACTGTGTACAACGTCCGGACTATTGAAGCGTGAAGATACAAGACTCAAGACTTCGGCCCGTGTCCGGATGGGACTCTCCTTTGCGTGCAAGGCAAGCTTGGCGATCCAGATATTGTGTTTCCTTCCTTGTAACCAACTCTATGTAAACCCTAGCCCTCTCTGGTGTCTATATAAACCGAAGAGGTTGGTCCTTAGTAGGCCGATCACAATTACAATCATACCATCATAGGCTAGCTCTTAGGGTTTAGCCTCTACGATTTCGTGGTAGATCTACTCTTGTACTACCCATATCTTCAATATTAATCAAGCAGAAAGTAGGGTTTTACCTCCATCGAGAGGGCCCGAACCTGGGTAAACATCTGTGTCCCTTGCTTCCTGTTACCATCAGCCTTGACGCACAGATCGGGACCCCCTACCCGAGATCTGCCAGTTTTGACACCGACACTGGGTCTGTAACTTGAGGATTATCCTCATTGCTGCACAGAAGAATTACGTCCTGGAAGCACCGCTAGGTGCCAGGCCTGCTGCAGATGCAACTGATGATGTTAAGAACATCTGGCAGAGCAAAGATGATGACTACTCTATAGTTTAGTGTGCCATGCTTTACGGCTTAGAACCGAGACTTCAACGACGTTTGGAACATCATGGAGCATATGAGATGTTCCAGGAGTTGAAGTTAATATTTCAAGCAAATGCCCGGATTGAGACATATGAAGTGTCCAATAAGTTCTACAGCTGCAAGATGGAGGAGAATAGTTCTGTCAGTGAACATATACTCAAAATGTCTGGGTATTGCAATCACTTGATTCAACTGGGAGTTAATCTTCCTGATGATAGTGTCATTGACAGAATTCTTCAATCACTGCCACCAAGCTACAAGAGCTTCGTGATGAACTATAATATGCAAGGGATTAACAAGACAATTCCCGAGCTCTTCGCAATGCTAAAGGCTGCGGAGGTAGAAATCAACAAGGAGCATCAAGTGTTGATGGTCAACAAGACCACCAGTTTCAAGAAAAAGGGTAAAGGGAAAAAGAAGGGGAACTTCAAGAAGAACGACAAACAAGTTGCTGCTCAAGAGAAGAAACCCAAGTCTGGACCTAAGCCTGAGAATGAGTGCTTCTACTGCAAGCAGACAGGTCACTGGAAGCGGAACTGCCCCAAGTATTTGGCGGATAAGAAGGATGGAAAGGTGAACAAAGGTATATGTGATATACATGTTATTGATGTGTACCTTACCAGAGCTCGCAGTAGTACCTGGGTATTTGATACTGGTTCTGTTGCTAATATTTGCAAATTGAAACAGGGACTATGGATTAAGCGAAGACTGGCTAAGGACGATGTGACAATGCATGTGTGAAAGATCGTGGATGTCGCCTAGAGGGGGGGGGGTGAATAGGCGCTTTAAAATAATTACGGTTTAGGCTTGAACAAATGCGGAATAAACCTAGCGGTTAATTTGTCAAGCACAAAACCTACAACAACTAGGCTCACCTATGTGCACCAACAACTTATGCTAAGCAAGATAAGCAACTATGTGATAGCAAGCTATATGACAAAGAACAATATGGCTATCACAAAGTAAAGTGCATAAGTAAAGGGGCTCGGGTAAGAGATAACCGAGGCACGCGGAGACGATGATGTATCCCGAATTTCACACCCTTGCGGATGCTAATCTCCGTTTGGAGCGGTGTGGAGGCACAATGCTCCCCAAGAAGCCACTAGGGCCACGCAATCTCCTCACGCCCTCGCACAATGCAAGATGTCGTGATTCCACTAAGGGACCCTTGAGGGCGGTCACTAAACCCGTACAAATGGCGACCCTTGGGGGCGGTCACCGAACCCGTACACTTTGGCAACCCTTGGGGGCGGTCACCAGTACCCGTCAAATTGCTCGGGGCGATCTCCACAACCTAATTGGAGACCCCGACGCTTGCCCGGAGCTTTACACCACAATGATTGAGCTCCGAACACCACCAACCGTCTAGGGCGCCCAAGCACCCAAGAGGAACAAGCTCAAGGGCACCAAGCACCCAAGAGTAATAAGCTTCTCAACTTGTAACTTCCACGTATCACCGTGGAGAACTCAAACCGATGCACCAAACGCAATGGCAAGGGCACACGGAGTGCCCAAGTCCTTCTCTCTCAAATCCCACCGAAGCAACTAATGCTAGGGAGGAAAATGAGAGGAAGAACAAGAAGGAGAACACCAAGAACTCCAAGAACTAGATCCAAGGGGTTCCCCTCACATAGAGGAGAAAGTGATTGGTGGAAATGTGGATCTAGATCTCCTCTCTCTTTTCCCTCAAAAACTAGCAAGAATCCATGGAGGGATTGAGAGTTAGCAAGCTCGAAGAAGGTCAACAATGGGGGAAGAACACGAGCTCAAAGGATAAGGTTCAATGGGGAAGAAGACCCCCTTTTAGGAGGGGAAAATCCAACCATTATGCTCACAGCCCGCACAGAGCGGTACTACCGCTCCAAGGAGCGGTACTACCGCTAGGGCGGTAGTACCACTTCAAAACACAACAGCGAGGAGGCAAAAAGGCTAGAAGAACCGTCAGAGCGGTAGTACCGCTCGTCCTCACGGTACTACCGCTCGACCTCACGGTACTACCGCAAATGGTAGCGGTACTACTGCTTGCGAGCGGTACTAAAAAAATACTTCTGTGCCTACTTCCGCTGAGCAAAACACGAGATTTTGGTCTGGAGCGGTACTACCGCTTAGGAGCCGCGGTAGTACTGCTCTGGGGCGGTACTACCGCTCAGGAGCCGCGGTAGTACTGCTCTGGAGCGGTAGTAAAAAATTACATCCGCTCTAGTCGCGGTAGTACCGCTGCAGCCTTTACCAAAACAGCCACAACTTTTGCAAACGGACTCCGAATTCAACGAAACCAAGTTTGTTGGAAAGCTAACGACATGGGATAACACAATCTTGATAGAAATATCAAGAATAAGCAAATGAGAAAATTCCCATAAGAAAATGGTGAGAACCCTTCACCGGATAAGACCGGTAAAACCTCCAACACCGAAAACATCATAGAAGACGCATGCGAACTCCGTTTTCGATGAACTCAAGCTTGTCATCAAGATGACCATAAGCTCTAATACTCACAAAGATAACCCAACAAGAACCAAGAAACATGATGCAAGGATGCAATGGTTTGAGCTCTCTACTAATGATACGATCAAGCTACCAACTTGAGAGCCCCTCTTGATAGTACGACAAACGATCATATAACCTGGTCTCCCTACTACCACCACGAGACCGGTAAAATAGAAAACTTATCAAGGGCAAACCTTTGCCTTGCACATGGTCCACTTGAGCTAGATAATGACGATCTTGACTCCCTCAAGATGGACCACCTTTCTTGATTGCGTTGGCTTGATGAAGACTAGATGATTGCTCCCCCATAGTCCACTATGGGTGAGACACTCTTCGGCACATCTTTACAAGTCCATTGACACCATAATGGATGGCAAGAATCAAGAACTTGATCTCTTCATGATGCTCCACTTGAACTTGCACACGGCAATCTTGATGACGATCACCACTTGATGTCATCATCCTTTCCATGGGTTGTATGATATCTTCCTCTTGACGCAAGCCCATGGACACGTACCTAACCCCACATACAACTCTCACATAGACCATGGGTTAGTACACAGAGTGCAATGGACAATGCTTACCATACCATGGGATCACTTGATCCACTCTTGACTTAGTCTTGATCAACCTTGAATCTTTCCAACTCTCTTCATTTGGATGATGTCTTGAAGGTAAACATTAATGATCAAACAATCTTCTTCTTCAAGACATGCTTGCAATAAGCTCAACACTCACATGACCAATCTTTGGATAATTCCTTAATAGCACCTTGGTCAACTCATAAACTCCTTGAAACCAACACATGGACTTCAAGAAAAGCCTATAGACAAATCCTTCAAATACAACTCAAGACAACCATTAGTCCATAGAGATTGTCATCAATTACCAAAACCAAACATGGGGGCACCGCATGTTCTTTAAATCTCCCCCATTTTGGTAATTGATGACAATCACTTTAAAGAGAGTTTATATAAGGAATTATGCTTCACTATGCAATGCAACAACCAATAGTGCATGCGTATGAGATGCAAATGCTAAGGAACAAAACCAAAGCAAGAGGAGATAACTCTCTAAACTTCTCCCAAAAACTCTCTGAAACTTCTCCCCCATGGGAATCGATTGCCAAAATGGGCGAAAAGCTAAGAAGACCAATATAAATTGTGGTCCTCCATAAATTGTGTATTTCTCAACAAGGGAGTGGAATGCAATACACATATCCAACGGTTAATACTTGGAGGAACACAAACTATATTGAGGCCCAAAGATTGCAAAGAATGATATGCCACAAAGACATAACAAAGAGAGAAACAAGCAATCAAGTAATCAAGAGATACCAATTGAAGCAAGCAATCAAAGGATATCAATTGAACCAACTAGACCAAAGATCCTATGAGCCACATGAATGAAGGATATTATGATATGAGACGAGGAGTGTTCTAAAGAAACTAGAGAAGCTCCCCATGATTTGTGCACAAAAAAGAATGTTTTGTAATTGGATACAAAGTGCACAAAATAGGATCATAGCTCCCCCAAAATCAATAGAAACTTACAACAAGTGCAAGTGAGCATATAGGAAACAAAGCCTAGTACTTGCAACAAACACATGGTTGAGCAACAAGTAAAAGAGGCAACTTAAGAATGGGCTCAACCAAAATGATGTGTGTGAGTCATGGCGAAGCACTTGAGAAGACTAAAATTAGGATGAGCATTAAGCATCAACATAGTCTTGAAAGAATGAGGCACACAGTGCAAGGCTTGTCATTCCCACACACAACTAGCAAATGGGTTCACAAGCTTACTAATAAGCATATAAAGAACTTATGCTTGTGACAACCCGTGGTGAAGATAGAAGATGAAAGCCTCATCAAGACGAGGGATGCCAATTAAGATGGCAAAAGCCTCGTAACGATAAGCATGAGGAAAATAATCTTCACCAAACAAGAGTGCATCAAGATGCAACGATAGAGGACACGCACTCCAGGCAAAAGCTTTCACGGAGCCACCAAAGAAATAACATAAGAAAGACAAGGTGGACGTGAAAGAAAGGATATCAACTAGAGATGTAATTTCTCTCAAGTGTATAAGGTTCTATGTAGATGAAATCATGATGATATATATATCTACAAAGAAGAATGTACACCCGAAATAGTTACAACACGAAGGAACAAGATATCCACAAGGAAGTCATAAATATACCAATAAGATATTTGCTTGAAAGCATAGCACTTGGCTAGATATGGTCTTATTGTATATAAATGAAGTCCAAACACACATCCATCAAGGGCATCACAACTAGCAACAGAGATCATCGTTGGGATGCTTTGAGAAAGGAAACAAGTATCACAAGATATGAAATGAATATCATGCCAAGATACAACCTACACAAGGTTGAATGCAAGAGGGGAAAGCATGAATAGATACTTATTGCCGAGATATCATTGGAAGGATGTAGTAGATACCAATTGAAGGTAGATAGTAGTTCATTGATCATCCTAGCTTGACTCCAATATGCACATGGTGACAACACCTTCCTTGTGAGTGAGCCGAGCATCCAATGCATCTCCAAATGTTCCTAGAAGAACAACACAAACTAAACGGTACCCAAACTCATCGGGACCAAATAGTTAGAAACACCAATACATAGGACAAACTCCACATAAATATGTGCATATAGATATGAAAATGAATTTCATGCACATCTCATCCAAATTGAGAGTAGGTGGAGTTTCCCCTATATATTGAGTCAAAGAAATAAAGCATGCCAAATGAAATACATGAAGTAAACATGCATGCTCAAGACTTTCAAAACCCGAAACCAAAAGACAAATAAATGCCAAGTGAAAAGGATACCAAATGGAGAAATCATCACTTGGAAGATATCATTAAAGATACATCAAGGAATGAGATATCCATTGATACACACTAAACTAAAGATGTCAAACTCCCAAAGAGAGGATGGTTCCAAACATACCAAGCTCTCAACAAAGTTTCATGATGGCACAAAGTACCAAAAAGAAATGGCTTGCCTTCCACCAAAACACACTTGATAAGGATCACAAGAAGAGTGAAGAAAATAGAATAGCTCCCCCACGAGTTGTGCATTATATAGGATTTGTATTTGAATACAAAATGCACAAGGTGGGATCACTGCTTTCACTATATCTAGAAAACACTAGACAAGAACAAGAAATAAACAAGATCCACAAGTGGTATGGAAGACAAGGGAGTTAACACAATCCTTGGCAAGAGAAAAGGCAAGTAAAACAAAAGCCAATGTAAAGATGATCAATAAATTCTACCACACATAAATGACTACCAATTGTCAAAAGACAAGAAGTAGATGGAAAGAATTCCCGGTGGTAGATAGCAAGGATATCCAACATCATCTTCACACCACACACAAGCAAATTGCAACTTGTAGAGCTAACATGCCACCTAGGAACAAGATAATCTACAATATCAACACTAGGTGACAACATCTCAAATGTACACATTTTCTAGGCTAGTAATATACATAGCATATTACTCCCCCATAATGTGATACCAATGAAGAACCTAACAAGAGGCAATAAGAGGATCCAACATGAGATAATCAATGGAATTTTTAGAATTTGAATTTCTCATGAGAGATATATCACCTAGCGACTAGATAATCTTGTAATATCAATACTAGACGGTATTCCTCATGTACACACATTTATAGGATTGTGAGGTGCACAAAGCACATCACTCCCCCAAAATGGGATGTTCCATTAATCTCTCTCACGAGCCAACTTGGATACACATAAGAAGCAAAAAGGCTCAATGCACGACACCCATCTACATGATGTGCAAACCAACACACACATACTTGATTGCTCAAGATAAGCAAGTTGGAAGCACAACATATACAAACACATGCAAGGAACAAAACCAACACATGCATGGGGGAAAGTAACTTCCAATGTAAACAATTTAAGTACAAGTTATCGCAAGGAGGCACATTGGATATAAGATAGAAACTTGATAATCCAATTGACTTGGCTTGAGACAATAAGAATGATGAAGTCCCCTTAATTCTTCATAATGTAGCCAAGTCTCCAATGCCCTCCAACAACACCTATTAATCAAGTTTGAGCTTGTTGGTCCCCAACCAAGTTGGGTCCTAAGAGGTTAGTCACAATAGGCTTGGCAACCCAAATGGTTCTTTTCTTGACACCACTTTGAGTACCAACAAACTTGGCAAACACATTGCCAACCTTATCCTTCCCAAGAGAATAGATATCATCAATAATAATTGGGTTGGATAAGTTACCACTAGTGCATGAAGAAGCGAGGTGACCTTTCTCACGACATAAGTAGCAACATCTACTCTTCATTTTCTTCTCACTTGATTTCTCAACAAGAGAGGCATTAACTTGAGTCTTCTTGGGAAGTGGCCTTTCTTCAACTTGAGGTTGAGCATGAGATTGAACTTGTGGCCTCTTCCCTTGTTGCTTGTTACCAATGGCATTCTTCTTCAATGGGCAATATCTAACATGATGCCCTTCAATTTTGCACTTGAAGCAAATAATCTTGGTCGAATTCTTGACTTGTTTTTGGCCCTTCTTCTTGTTGCTCTTGGACTTCTTCTTCTTATTATTGGAGTTGAATCCAAGTCCACCTTTGTCATTGGGGGATTTTTGCACACTCAAGATATTGTTGAGTGTGGATTTCCCTTCATGACTCTTTTCCAAGTCTTTCTTCAAAGAAGTGACTTGGGCCTTGAGCTCTTTGATTTCCTCTACATGGTTAGTCTCAACACAAGTACTAGAGGAAGTATAAGCTTCATCGTTAGAGCAACAAGGCAAGGAAAGCAATTCATCACAAGATGTACCAACATTTTGAGTAGATGAATTACAAGGAGTAGCACATGGCAATATAGTATTTTGACTAGAAGTGGTTTTAGTATCAACATGAGGCTCACTAGATGTTACCTTAGCAATCATGGCCTCATGAGCTATCTTTAGCACATTATGGGATACTAGAAGATCGTCATGAGAGCTTGAGATATTTTCATGGCTTTCTTCCAATTTCCCATAATTGCTAGATAGCAACTCAAGTTGAGCCCGTAGCTCAACATTCTCCTTCAAAATGGATGCTTCACAAGTAATAGAATTAGTAGCACAAGCATCATCATTAACAACAAGAGGAGAAGGCAACTTGGCAAGCTCTTTTAAATAAGAAGCTTCAAGTTGAGCATGGGACTCGATGAGTTTGATGAGCTCACCCTTGATGACCCTTGAGCCATTTTCGAGGTGCTCAAAATCCTCAAGGAGTCTAGCATGAGCAACTTCAAGCTTAGCATTTTTAGTTTCAAAAACATTGGCCACCTCAAGAGCTCTATCAGTAGATTCCTTCACTCTAGACAATTCTAGAGCAAAAGTCTCCTCAAGAGATTCCTTGGTGGTTTGTTCAAGTTCAAGAGCTTGAGAGAGGTCCACAATCTCATTAGCGTAATCACGCCCATGACCTTCCATTTTATCAATGGTGACCTCATGCTCCTCAAGACGAGATTCCAACTCATCAATATATTTCTTGCTCTCAATAGCAATGGACATAATTTCCATGAAGTTGGAACGAGCAATTTTATTTTTATGAAGAGCTTTAAAACCCATCTCCCCCTTAATTTTTAAGGAGGCAACATTATCATTCTCTTCATCATTATCCTCATCATCATTAGCATCAACATCATCATCAAGAGACATATTGGGGTACAAAGTAGGAGATACCTTTGACGCCTTAGCCATAAGGCAAAACGCAATAGATGATGATGTAGGATCCCTTCAGGCACCATTAAACACCACATCTTGTTCCATGGAGTGTTCGGTTTCCTCTACATTGTTAGCACAACAATTCGAGGAAATAGATGCATTTTTATCATGGCAACAAAACATAGCAAGCATATCATCATGATATTTAGTCAAGCAATTTCTACATGATATGCAAGGACTATCAACACAAACATGTGAAACATTTGGAGTGCTCGAAGTGTTAAAGCCCAAAGAAGGAGCATTGCAATAATATAGTGATGAAGGATCATCCACAATAAGCATACTATCATCATTGCAATGACCAACACTACTCACCATATCATTACCTTGTGGCAAACCACATGTAGGTGAAGTAGAAGAAGTTGAGAAGACTATATGACCGGGGGTGGAGGGAGAACAACCATCCCCACAAATCTTGGACACACCATATTTATCTTGAAGCTTTGTCCATAACTCATGAGCATCCCGGAACGGCATGAGTTGAAATATAACTACATTGCTCAAAGCATCGAAAAGCACATTAGAGGCTTGAGCATTGAGATAAGAGTTTTTCTCATCCTCTAAAGATAATCTTTGGGGATCCTTTGGAGGAGAAAAACCCATATCTACAATTCGCTCTAAATTTGGGTCCATGACCCTAAAGAGATTAAGCATGCGAATTACTGAAACATCAAAATTTGTGCCATCGAAACTAAGAGTGTCAGAGAATCCTAATCCTCTAGTCGACATCTTTACTCTCTAGGCGGTTAAGCCCAACAAAGAGAGACGAGGCTCTGATACCAATTGAAAGATCGTGGATGTCGCCTAGAGGGGGGTGAATAGGCGCTTTAAAATAATTACGGTTTAGGCTTGAACAAATGCGGAATAAACCTAGCGGTTAATTTGTCAAGCACAAAACCTACAACAACTAGGCTCACCTATGTGCACCAACAACTTATGCTAAGCAAGATAAGCAACTATGTGATAGCAAGATACATGACAAAGAACAATATGGCTATCACAAAGTAAAGTGCATAAGTAAAGGGGCTCGGGTAAGAGATAACCGAGGCACGCGGAGATGATGATGTATCCCGAAGTTCACACCCTTGCGGATGCTAATCTCCATTTGGAGCGGTGTGGAGGCACAATGCTCCCCAAGAAGCCACTAGGGCCACCGTAATCTCCTCACGCCCTCGCACAATGCAAGATGCGGTGATTCCACTAAGGGACCCTTGAGGGCGGTCACCGAACCCGTACAAATGGCGACCCTTGGGGGCGGTCACCGAACCCGTACACTTTGGCAACCCTTGGGGGCGGTCACCGGTACCCATCAAATTGCTCAGGGCGATCTCCTCAACCTAATTGGAGACCCCGACGCTTGCCCGGAGCTTTACACCATAATGATTGAGCTCCGAACACCACCAACCGTCTAGGGCACCCAAGCACCCAAGAGGAACAAGCTCAAGGGCACCAAGCACCCAAGAGTAATAAGCTTCTCAACTTGTAACTTCCACGTATCACCATGGAGAACTCAAACCGATGCACCAAAGGCAATGGCAAGGGCACACGGAGTGCCCAAGTCCTTCTCTCTCAAATCCCACCGAAGCAACTAATGCTAGGGAGGAAAATGAGAGGAAGAACAAGAAGGAGAACACCAAGAACTCCAAGAACTAGATCCAAGGGGTTCCCCTCACATAGAGGAGAAAGTGATTGGTGGAAATGTGGATCTAGATCTCCTCTCTCTTTTCCCTCAAAAACTAGCAAGAATCCATGGAGGGATTGAGAGTTAGCAAGCTCGAAGAAGGTCAACAATGGGGGAAGAACACGAGCTCAAAGGATAAGGTTCAATGGGGAAGAAGACCCCCTTTTAGGTGGGGAAAAATCCAACTGTTATGCTCACAGCCCGCACAGAGCGGTACTACCGCTCCAAGGAGCGGTACTACCGCTAGGGCGGTAGTACCACTTCGAAACACAACAGCGAGGAGGCAAAAAGGCTAGAAGAACCGTCGGAGCGGTAGTACCGCTCGTCCTCACGGTACTACCGCTCGACCTCACGGTACTACCGCAAATGGTAGCGGTACTACTGATTGCGAGCGGTACTAAAAAATACTTCTGTGCCTACTTCCGCTGAGCAAAACACGAGGAGCAAAACACGAGATTTTGGTCCGGAGCGGTACTACCGCTTAGGAGCCGCGGTAGTACTGCTCTGGGGCGGTACTACCGCTCAGGAGCCGCGGTAGTACTGCTCTGGAGCGGTAGTAAAAAATTACATCCGCTCTAGTCACGGTAGTACCGCTGCAGCCTTTACCAAAACAGCCACAACTTTTGCAAACGGACTCCGAATTCAACGAAACCAAGTTTGTTGGAAAGCTAACGATATGGGTTAACACAATCTTGATAGAAATATCAAGAATAAGAAAATGAGAAAATTCCCGTAAGAAAATGGTGAGAACCCTTCACCGGATAAGACCGGTAAAACCTCCAACACCGGTAAAACCTCCAACACCGAAAACATCATAGAAGACGCATGCGAACTCCGTTTTTGATGAACTCAAGCTTGTCATCAAGATGACCATAAGCTCTAATACTTACAAAGATAACCCAACAAGAACCAAGAAACATGATGCAAGGATGCAATGGTTTGAGCTCTCTACTAACGATACGATCAAGCTACCAACTTGAGAGCCCCTCTTGATAGTACGGCAAACGATCATATAACCCGGTCTCCCTACTACCACCACGAGACCGGTAAAATAGAAAACCTATCAAGGGCAAACCTTTGCCTTGCACATGGTCCACTTAAGCTAGATGATGACGATCTTGACTCCCTCAAGATGGACCACCTTTCTTGATTGCGTTGGCTTGATGAAGACTAGATGATTGCTCCCCCATAGTCCACTATGGGTGAGACACTCTTCGGCACATCTTCACAAGTCCATTGACACCATAATGGATGGCAAGAATCAAACACTTGATCTCTTCGTGATGCTCCACTTGAACTTGCACATGGCAATCTTGATGACGATCACCACTTGATGTCATCCTTTCCATGGGTTGTATGATATCTTCCTCTTGACGCAAGCCCATGGACACGTACCTAACCCCACATACAACTCTCACATAGACCATGGGTTAGTACACAGAGTGCAATGGACAATGCTTACCATACCATGGGATCACTTGATCCACTCTTGACTTAGTCTTTATCAACCTTGAATCTTTCCAACTCTCTTCATTTGGATGATGTCTTGAAGGTAAACATTAATGATCAAACAATCTTCTTCTTCAAGACATGCTTGCAATAAGCTCAACACTCACATGACCAATCTTTGGATAATTCCTTAATAGCACCTTGGTCAACTCATAAACTCCTTGAAACCAACACATGGACTTCAAGAAAAGCCTATAGACAAATCCTTCAAATACAACTCAAGACAACCATTAGTCCATAGAGATTGTCATCAATTACCAAAACCAAACATGGGGCACTGCATGTTCTTTCAGTGTGGGAAATGGTTCCAAAGTCGATGTGATCGCCGTCGGCACGCTACCTCTACATCTACCTTCGGGATTAGTTTTAGACCCAAATAATTGTTATTTGGTGCCAGCGTTGAGCATGTACATTATATCTGGATCTTGTTTAATGCGAAATGTTTATTCATTTAAATCTGAGAATAATGGTTGTTCTATTTATATGAGCAATATCTTTTATGGTCATGCACCCTTGAAGAGTGGTCTATTTTTATTGAATCTCGATAGTAGTGATACACATATTCATAATGTTGAAGCCAAAAGATGCAGAGTTGATAATGATAGTGCAACTTATTTGTGGCACTGCCGTTTAGGTCATATTGGTGTAAAGCACATGAAGAAACTCCATATTGATGGACTTTTGGAATCACTTGATTATGAATCACTTGGTACTTGCGAACCATGCCTTATGGGCAAGATGACTAAAACGCCGTTCTCCGGAACAATGGAGCGAGCAATAGATTTGTTGGAAATCATACATACTGATGTATGTGGTCCGATGAATATTGAGGGTCGCGGTGGGTGTCATTATTTTCTCACCTTCACAGATGATTTGAGCAGATATGGGTATATCTACTTAATGAAACATAAGTCTGAAACATTTGAAAAGTTCAAAGAATTTCATAGTGAAGTTGAAAATCATCGTAACAAGAAAATAAAGTTTCTACAATCTGATCATGGAGGAGAATATTTCAGTTACGAGTTTGGTCTACATTTGAAACAATGCGGAATAGTTTCGCAACTCACGCCACCCGGAACACCACAACATAATGGTGTGTCCGAACATCGTAATTGTACTTTACTAGATATGGTGCGATCTATGATGTCTCTTACTGATTTACCGCTATCGTTTTGGGGTTATACTTTAGAGACGGCTGCATTCATGTTAAATAGGGCACCATCAAAATCCGTTGAGACGATGCCTTATGAACTATGGTTTGGCAAGAAACCAAAGTTGTCGTTTCTTAAAGTTTGGGGCTGTGATGCTTATGTGAAAAAAATTCAACCTGATAAGCTCGAACCCAAATCGGAGAAATGTCTCTTCATAGGATACCCAAAGGAAACTGTTGGGTACACCTTCTATCACAGATCTGAAGGCAAGACATTCGTTGCTAAAAGTGGATCCTTTCTAGAGACAGAGTTTCTCTCGAAAGAAGTGAATGGGAGGAAAGTAGAACTTGATGAGGTAACTGTACCTGCTCCCTTATTGGAAAGTAGTTCATCACAGAAACCGGTTCCCGTGACGTCTACACTAATTAGTGAGGAAGCTAATGATATTGATCATGAAACTTCGGATCAAGTTACTACCGAACCTCGTAGGTCAACCAGAGTAAGATCCGCACCAGAGTGGTACGGTAATCCTATTCTGGAGGTCATATTACTTGACCATGGCAAACCTACGAACTATGAGGAAGCGATGATGAGCCCAGATTCCGCAAAATGGCTTGAGGCCATGAAATCTGAGATGGGATCCATGTATGAGAACAAAGTATGGACTTTGGTTGACTTGCCCGATGATCAGCAAACCATCGAGAATAAATGGATCTTCAAGAAGAAGACTGATACTGATGGTAATGTTACTATCTGCAAAGCTCGACTTGTTGCGAAAGGTTTTTGACAAGTTCAAGGAGTTGACTATGATGAGACTTTCTCACCCGTAGCGATGCTTAAGTCTGTCCTAATCATGCTAGCAATTGCCGCATTTTATGATTATGAAATTTGGCAAATGGATGTCAAAACTGCATTCCTGAATGGATTTCTGGAAGAAGAGTTGTATATGATGCAACCAGAAGGTTTTGTCGATCCAAAAGGTGCTAACAAAGTGTGCAAGCTCCAGCGATCCATTTATGGACTGGTGCAAGCCTCTCGGAGTTGGAATAAATGCTTTGATAGTGTGATCAAAGCATATGGTTTTATACAGACTTTTTGGAGAAGCATGTATTTACATGAAAGTGAGTGGGAGCTCTGTAGCATTTCTAATATTATATGTGGACGACATATTGTTGATTGGAAATGATATAGAATTTCTGGATAGCATAAAAGGATACTTGAATAAAAGTTTTTCAATGAAAGACCTCGGTGAAGCTACTTATATATTGGGCATCAAGATCTATAGAGATAGATCAAGACGCTTAATTGGACTTTCACAAAGTACATACCTTGATAAAGTTTTGAAAAAGTTCAAAATGGATCAAGCAAAGAAAGGGTTCTTGCGTGTGATACAAGGTGTGAAGTTGAGTCAAACTCAATGTCCGACCACTACAGAAGATAGAGAGAAAATGAGAGATGTTCCCTATGCTTCAGCCATAGGCTCTATCATGTATGCAATACTGTGTACCAGACCTGATGTGTGCCTTGCTATTAGTTTACCATGGAGGTACCAAAGTAATCCAGGAGTGGATCACTGGACAGCAGTCAAGAACATCCTGAAATACCTGAAAAGGACTAAGGATATGTTTCTCGTTTATGGAGGTGACAAAGAGCTAGTCGTAAATGGTTACGTCGATGCAAGCTTTGACACTGATCTGGACGATTCTAAATCGCAAACTGGATATGTTTTTATATTGAACGGTGGAGCTGCCAGTTGGTGCAGTTCTAAACAAAGCGTCGTGGCGGGATCTACGTGTGAAGCGTGAAGGAAATATGCCCTAGAGGCAATAATAAAGTTATTATTTATTTCCTCATATCATGATAAATGTTTATTATTCATGCTATAATTGTATTAACTGGAAACATGATACATGTGTGAATACATAGACAAACTTAATGTCACTAGTATGCCTCTACTTGACTAGCTCATTAATCAAAGATGGTTATGTTTCCTAACCATAGACATGTGTTGTCATTTGATTAACGGGATCACATCATTAGGAGAATGATGTGATTGACTTGACCCATTCCGTTAGCTTAGCACTTGATCGTTTAGTATGTTGCTATTGCTTTCTTCATGACTTATACACGTTCCTATAACTATGAGATTATGCAACTCCCGTTTACCGGAGGAACAATTTGTGTGCTACCAAACGTCACAATGTAACTGGGTGATTATAAAGGAGCTCTATAGGTGTCTCCAAAGGTACATGTTGAGTTGGCGTATTTCGAGATTAGGTTTTGTCACTCCGATTGTCGGAGAGGTATCTCTGGGCCCTCTCGGTAATGCACATCACTATAAGCCTTGCAAGCAATGTAACTAATGAGTTGGTTACAGAATGATGCATTACGTAACGAGTAAAGAGACTTGCCAGTAACGAGATTGAACTAGGTATTGAGATACCGATGATCGAATCTCAGGCAAGTAACATACCGATGACAAAGGGAACAACGTATGTTGTTATGCGGTTTGACTGATAAAGATCTTCGTAGAATATGTAGGAGCCAATATGAGCGTCTAGGTTCCGCTATTGGTTATTGACCGGAAACAGTTCTAGTTGATGTCTACATAGTTCTCGAACCCGTAGGGTCCGCACGCTTAACATTACGATGACAGTTATATTATGAGTTTATAGTTTTTGATGTACCGAAGGTTGTTCGGAGTCTCGGATATGATCACGAACATGACGAGGAGTCTCGAAATGGTCGAGACATAAAGATTGATATATTGGAAGCCTATATTTGGATATCGGAATCGTTCCGGGTGAAATCGGGATTTTACCGGAGTACTGTGGGGTTACAGGAACCCCCCCGGGGGTTAATGGGCCTACATAGGCCCTAAGGGAGAAGAGGAGGGCCGGCCAGGGCAGGCCGCGCGCCCCCTCCCCCTAGTCCGAATAGGACAAGGAAGGGGGGCCTTTCCTCTTTCCTCCTTCTCCCTTCCTTCTCCAACAAGGCAAGAGGGGGGAGTCCTACTCCCGGTGGGAGTAGGACTCCTCCAGGCGCACCCCTAGGGGCCGGCCGCACCTTCCCCTCCCTCCTTTATATACGGGGGCAGGGGGCACCCCATGACACACAAGTTGATCTTCGTGATCGTTCCTTAGCCGTGTGCGGTGCCCCCCTCCACCATATTCCACCTCGGTCATATCGTAGCGGTGCTTAGGCGAAGCCCTGCGTCGGTAGAACATCATCCCCGTCACCACGCCGTTGTGCTGACGGAACTCTTCCCCGACACCCTGCTGGATCGGAGTCCGGGGATCGTCATCGAGCTGAACATGTGCTGAACTAGGAGGTGTCGTACGTTCGGTACTTGGATCGGTCGGATCGTGAAGACGTACGACTACATCAACCGCATTGTTCTAACGCTTCCGCTTTCGGTCTACTAGGGTACGTGGACAACACTCTCCCCTCTCGTTGCTATGCATCACCATGATCTTGCGTGTGCGTAGGAATTTTTTTGAAATTAATACGTTTCCCTACAGTGGCATCCGAGCTAGGTTTTATGCGTAGATGTCATATGCATGAGTAGAACACAAGTGAGTTGTGGGCGATGCAAGTCATACTGCTTACCAGCATGTCATACTTTGGTTCAGTGGTATTGTGAGATGAAGCGGCCCAGACCGACATTACGCGTACGCTTACGCGAGACTGGTTTCACCGTTATGAGCACTCGTTGCTTAAAGATGACTGGTGGGTGTCTGTCTCTCTCACTTTAATTGAACCGAGTGTGGCTACACCTGGTCCTTGTGAAGGTTAAAACAACACTAACTTGACGAACTATCATTGTGGTTTTGATCTGTAGGTAAGAACGGTTCTTGCTCAGCCCGTAGCAGCCACGTAAAATTTCCAACAACAAAGTAGAGGACCTCTAACTTGTTTTTGCAGGGCATGTTGTGATGTGATATGGTCAAGACGTGATGCTATATTTTATTGTATGAGATGATCATGTTTTGTAACCGAGTTATCGGCAACTGGCAGGAGCCATATGGTTGTCGCTTTATTGTATGAAATGCAAACGCCATGTAATTGCTTTACTTTATCACTAAGCGGTAGCGATAGTCATAGAAGCAATAGATGGCGTAACGACAACGATGCTACGATGGAGATCAAGGTGTCGCGCCGGTGACGATGGTGATCACGATGGTGCTTCGGAGATGGAGATCACAAGCACAAGATGATGATGGCCATATCATATCACTTATATTGATTGCATGTGATGTTTATCCTTTATGCATATTATCTTGCTTTGATTGACGGTAGCATTTTAAGATGATCTCTCACTAATTATCAAGAAGTGTTCTCCCTAAGTATGCACCGTTGCGAAAGTTCTTCATGCTGAGACTCCACGTGATGATCGGGTGTGATAGGCTCTACGTTCAAATACAACGGGTGCAAAACAGTTGCACACGCGGAATACTCAGGTTAAACTTGACGAGCCTAGCATATACAGATATGGCCTCGGAACACGGAGACCGAAAGGTCGCACGTGAATCATATAGTAGATATGATCAACATAGTGATGTTCACCATTGAAACTACTCCATCCCACGTGATGAGCGGACATGGTTTAGTTGATTTGGATCACGTGATCACTTAGATGACTAGAGAGATGTCTGTCTAAGTGGGAGTTCTTTAGTAATATGATTAATTGAACTTAAATTTATCATGAACTTAGTACCTGATAGTATTTTGCTTGTCTATATTTGTTGTAGATAGATGGCTCGTGCTGTTGTTCCGTTGAATTTTAATGCGTTCCTTGAGAAAGCTAAGTTGAAAGATGATGGTAGCAATTACATGGACTGGGTCCGTAACTTGAGGATTATCCTCATTGCTGCAAAGAAGAATTACGTCCTGGAAGCATCGTTGAGTGCCAGGCCTGCTGCAGATGCAACTGACGACATTAAGAACGTGATGCGGAGCATCCTTCCATCATCCCCATGGACTCTACATCGACACATCCAACCCCACAAGGACCCATGACAAGAGTTAGATCACGTGCTTTGGAAACCGAGGTGAACTCCTTCCTACTAGACTTGCATATGGACACAAATGGAACATGTCTACTACCTCACCAAAATATGATATGCCTCCTTAGGTATGAAGTGGAACATCACCAAGAAGCTCAGGAGCATCCCCAAGAAGAAGGGGAACCACCCCAAGGCCACCCGGATCAAGACGGAGTGCAACAGCAGCAAAACAGCAAGTCCCAGATGACCCCGTGCGCACGGGCCCCCGAGACCCCGTGTCCACGGGCTACACAGGAAACAGGTGCTGGAGCACCCCGTGCGGACGGTCCTGTACCGTGCCCACGGGACCCCCATGCGCACGGGCCCAACTTACCCCGTGCGCACGGGCCTCCCAGGATGGCCGACTGAGATTGCATCTTCGGCTCCACTTCTTCTCCTTCGACCCCAAGGCTATATATTCCGTACCTAGGACCATGTTTAGGGTTAGCAAAGTATTAGATGAGATCTTGGTGAGCTTTGCTCCATTACCTTCCCTCTTTGAGGATCAAGACCCCATAGGGAAGAATCCTTGAGGATTTCAAGACCTCCATTTGGAGAAGACTACCACCAAGACCCCTCTTCCTTTGGATTTGGGATGAACTTTGCCATTGTGTCTTTCCTTTGATTGTGTTTGAGACTTGTGGATCTTGTGTTGTTACTCTAGTGGATGTGTAATCGGGAATTGTTGGAGTGATTGCCTCTTTGTGTTCATCTTTGTGTTCTTGTTATTCTTGTGATTTCTCTCCTTTTCCCCCTCCAAGTGTGAAAAGGTCCTTCCTAGGGTTCTACCCTACATCATATGGTATCATGAGCCACGTTGATTCACACCTTGGAGTCCCTACCTTCCACTTTCTAGCTTGGTTTTGTTGTTTTTCATCCTAATCCGAAAATCCCCACCAAAAATAGCCCCAAAAAATTTTCTTGCAATTTGGTGATCTTGTGAGATTTGGTTGATTTGATCCATGAATTTGGTGTTTGGCAAGTGGATCTACCCCTCCACCATCATCCCCACCCATCCCCCACTAGAATTTGGCCAAAAACTTGCAATCACCACGAAATCACAGCAGTTCATCCGCTCTCGGGAGACCCCGTGCACACGGGCCATCGAGATCCTGTGCACACGGGACCCCGTGCACACGGGCCTCACTTACCTCGTGCGCACGGGCCATCCAGAAACTTTCGGCCATTTTCTGTTTTTCTTATTTTTGTTTCACCACCACACCTCGTGTTCTTCCGCACCATTCCTTGTGTTTGTTGAGTGTTCGGTTGCGATTTCTCTTGTGTCCTAAGGTGTTTTCGGCTACTTAGGCGCAACTTGGTATCATCATCGCCACCAATCATCGACTCGGACAACACTTCGGCTTCGACAAGATCATCTTCGACCGTAAGCAAGGACGGTAACCTCAACGACACTTTGCACTCCCTTGCCATTAACTTGATAGCTTTGAGCCATTTTGCATAGCTTACCCATCGAGACTAGCTTGTTGAGTATTGCCGGGCCACGTCTTAGTGCACCATTTAGTGTTTCGTCCATCCCGTGCATCTACTACTTGTTACCTTGTTGTGTGGCTCGCATATGAAGCATCATGGCATAGTTGAAAAAAAAGCTTTTAAGCAAAAGAGAAGAGAAGCAAAGAGCTTATAAGCAATAGTATCGAGCCTTCGCATACGTGCATCATCTTGGTCACCACATACATAAGCATACTTGGGATAGTAAGACGAGTGGATTCTCTATTAGGTTGGTGCACTAGCATATCTAGCCCATTAGTGCAATCGAGCTAGCGTCTCTCTAGTATCCGTACGACAAGAGCTTTTCCCGTGTTTCAATATCTTCGAGCTCACCCCTTGGTTGTGCGGATCCCATTTATCTTCCGTGTGTGTGTTCCTCGTGTTATCTTGGGAGGTTGATCTATTTGCCTTATTTGCCATTTGTGAATCTTCTCAACTTTTTCAACATCTTGACTAACATTTGCTTGAATTATTTGTGCCTTTCCTAACCAAGCTCCTCCATAGACCATTTACTTGTAGGTGTGAGAAACAATTCCCGGTACCAATTCCCCTATTGTAACATCACGTGGGATCGTACTTGTTACATCCACAATCTTTGGAAAAGGTAACTTTGGTTTTGTTCTCTCATTTTCCTGCTCACCACCACTTTCTTATGATGGATAGGCCAAGCTCCTCTACCGACCCACTCTTCATCGAGCAAGACAACGACATGTCATCCTTCGTCACCAAGAGCCACCTCTTTGGTGCACATCGAGCGCTCCATCAAGAGCAACAAGCAACGAACGACTGCATCGACAACCTCGCCACCGACTTGCGACTCTCCGAGCAACGTACACGAGACTACTTCGACAACAAGCTCGACGCACACAAGCAAGAGAACGATGCAAGAATGGACGAGATCTGAGCTTTGTTGGTCAACCGCCCTCCTTCAACTTCTTCCTACTCAAGACGGAGCCATTCAAGTCGACACTCCGACGACACCTTCTCCGGCTCAAGTACACCGTCATCGACCATTCTTCGACGAGCCGCGCGTCAAGACCGCCATGCATCTCGAGACCCGCTACACGTCAAGCATTCACAAGAGCAAGTCGATGAGCAAGTTCCACGTCCTCAAGCAAACCAAGTCGCCTTTACTCAATCTCAAGAACGACAACATCTTCGTCGTCAAGAAGAAGAAGAACGAGCGCGTCTACACCAAGAGGAGCAAGACGCCGAGGCCCAACGTCTTCAACAACTACAACGTGAAGCACAAGCTCTTGAGGCAGAACGTGCCCTTCAAGAATCAAGTCGAGCCATCGCCAACCGCAATCACGAACGGCGCAATCAAGAGGAAGCCCTCCTAGAAGAAATACAAGAGAGGAACTACCAACCACGTGTGCACCGTCAAGTTTCTCAAGCTCCTCCACAAGCTCGTCAAGCTCCACCTCAACCTCAAGTTCAACAAGAGCAAGTTGATCATGGATTTCCTCCACGCCAAGAGCGACACCAAGTGGAACAAGTGTTTCAAGACCCTCCTCCACGCCAAGAGCGACATCATGAGGAATGAGCATTCGAGAACTTTCCAAGGCAAGAGCGATATCGCAACCGCTATCAAGATGAAGAGCAACGCTACGGAAAGCTCAAATTCACAATGCCCAAGTTCAATGGAAGCAGTGATCCGGAAGAATACCTCTCATGGGCATTGAAGGTCGACAAAATCTTTCGTTTGCACAACTATGAGGAAGAGAAGAAGATCTCAATGGCATCACTTGAGTTCCAAGACTATGTGCTCATATGGTGGGAACAAGTCCTTGAGCGCCGAGAAGCAAGAGGTGACCCTCCAATCACCACTTGGGATCAAATGAAGGATGTCATGCGAGCACGATTTGTGCCCACCTACTACAACCGTGATCTCTTCAAGAAGTTACAACTCCTCAAGCAAGGAACAAAGAGTGTTGAAGAATACTACAAGGAAATGGAGATAGCCATGATTCGAGCCAATGTCAAGGAAGATGATGAGCAAACAATGGCAAGATTCTTGAATGGACTCAATCATCCCATCAAGAAGATCGCCGACTTCCAACCCTACTCCAACCTCATCGAGCTAGTGCATCAAGCGACCAAGGCGGAACGTCAAGTGCAAGATGACTTCAAGTATGCCAAGTACTCATCCAAGACATACGGCTTCTCCAACATTCAAGCTTCAACAACTCCTCCAAAATCTACTTCAACCAAGCCTTCTCCAAGCAACGACGAAAGACAACATACAAGAAGCCTTCGTCAAGTTCAAGTCGTCTTCCTCCTTCTACAAGCAACTTCAAGCCACGTGCTTCTTCTTCTACTCCGACCGATGAGACCATCAAGACAAGCTCCTTCAAGTGTTTCACATGCGGTGGCCGAGGCCACAAGTCCTATGAATGCACAAACAAGCGCACCATGATCCTCAATGACGATGGCACCTACGACTCAATGAGTGAAGATGAAATAGAAGCTATTGAGCAAGTGGCCATGCACCGGCGCATGAACGAGGATGAAGATGATCAAGTCTTTTGTGCTGAAGATACGAGCCCCGCTCTTGTTGTCTCCAAGGTCTTGACACTTCAACATCAACAAGAAGAAGACCAACGATGCCATATCTTCCACACCAAGGCCGGCATCAATGGAAGGTCCGTCAAGGTCATCATCGATGGAGGTAGTTGCCACAACTTGGCAAGTGACTAACTATGCTCCAAGCTTCAATTGGTCAAGAGGAAGCACCCGCACCCTTACAAGGTCCAATGGCTAAGTGACTCCGGCACTATACGAGTTGAGCATACGGTCCAAGTATACTTCAAAATTGGTGCATATGAAGACACTTTGGAGTGTGATGTGGTCCCAATGACCGTTTGCCACCTCCTTCTTGGTCGACCATGGCAATTCGACCATGGTCACTACAAGAAATATGTCAACTTGTGACCACCACTATTGGTCACTGAAAGGTCACAAATTTCCATTTGCGACCTTTTTGTGACCAAAAACAGAAGGTCAAAAGCTGGCCGTCACAAACTGACTATAGCGACCTTTCTTCTGGAATGGTCGAAGACGTTTACGACCAAAATATTCCTACTGTAGTGTTTTGGTCACTAGCAACCTCCCCAAGCCACGTAGGCATCCAGCGTGGCAAGCTGATGTGGCACAAGATTCAGCCCGGTCCAATTCGGTTTTCTACATGGGCCTAGCCCAACAATTCGGCCTTTTTACTGTATTTTTTCTTGTTAATTTTTGCTAGCTACATGGGCTTGGGCCATTAATTCGGCCTTTTTTTCTAAGATGCAGCCTTTTACAGTCTATTGATATTTTATTTTCGTCCTTTTTTTTGCCACTGGTCCCACCAATCAGATTGGTCCCACTTGTCATGCTTATCACAAAATTGATCCCACACATCAAAAATTTCAAAATCTGTCAAACAACTATTATAACTTGGACCCCCTTGTCAGGTTCCATTTGACAGGTATTCAATACACAATAATTATTTCAAACAATCCAAATAGCAAATGAAATTCGTCCAAAACAACACGACATTAGTCTATTACAAACATTATAGTATACTACAGCCCAGATAAGCCTACTACTGCCTACATTTACAACACATAATATGCTAGTCTTTGTTGATATGCTTCACAGCTTCGAACTTGGATTTGCACTTCACCTGTGCAAAAAACAAGAATGAACATATAAGAATAAGAATCTGTACAGAACATCAAACAGTAGCCAATGAGGGATCCAATAACTTATAAGCAAGAATTGATAGCAAACATGTATTGATACCTAGTGTTGACTGTATCTGCATCTAAACTGAATGTTGATCCAAAGTGTTGACTAAATCTGCATCTAAACGGAATACTCTTAACTGAACATAGACAAGTGATATGCTAATCAGGTGTCAGAATGATATCTGATTCAACAAGGTTAACCAAATTTCCCACATAGTTTTGGGGAAATTCTATTTATCTACAGTGATTGGTAGCTATTGATGGCAATGTGACAGTACAGACAGACTTGTGGCTGCTCATTTGTATTCAGGTAACTATGGCAGTGACGCAAATAGACTTGTGGCTGCTCATTCACTAGCTATGGCAATGATGCAAACAGACTTGTGGCTACTCATTCACATTCACAGCAACACTTCATCATTCATCTACAAGCAACTATTGACCATCATATCAGACAGGATAGGAAGGGTCACCTGACATATTGAACTCGATGCTGCAGGAGGCCGATGATGTGGTGGTACAGAGCAGGCCCTTTGTGGCTGGCTAGATGCGCCCCTCCTCCTCCTGCTCCTCGAGTAGGACAAGGACGGCGGCCGCTAGGCTCGTTGAGATCGGGATGCTGGGGGAGGCGAGCATGCCGTGAGGTACTCCATGGCGTCGGGCGCATCATGTGCGGCAGGATGCCGATCGCCAGGTTGACCGCGATCACGAACAGCAGCGTCACCAGCACCGCCGCCTGCACGCATTCCAGCCATGTTGACAGTGTCAGAAACTCGACTGATTTTCAAAACGAAGTAGTGCTGGTGCTGCTACCGCTGCAGAATTGGTTGGAGATGCACCCACCTTGTTGGTGTAGATGGTCTAGTTGGTGAAGAGCTCTGACAGCATGGCTCCGAGCTGCCCAAAGAGCGCACGGAGGCGCCCACAGAGATGTTGTCTCTGATGAACAGGGTACGTTGAGATTGCAAAGCAGTCCCTCCCCTCTTGTCACAGACACTGCAAGACATCACATCTTTCAAAAAAATTAACCAGTCTCAAGTTAACTTGTGCAGTAAAAGTTACCCTACACCTACAAAACACAACCATGCATGTACAGGCACTATACGTACACAGCAAGACATATCAACATAGACCATAAATGTTCAGGGTTATGCATGATGGATGTTGAGCACTTCTGTTGCTTATTCAGAGTAAAAGAGGGTACCCCAGAAAATTTAAACATATTCTGCTACACAAAACCATGAGCTACCCATTTAGCAAGAACGGTACAGGAACAAACCATGAGCTATCTATCCAGCATATTATGCGCACGCGTGAGAATACTCGGGTATACTTAACTTGGGTTTAGTACCCAGGTACAGTTTAAAAGCATATCAGATTAGGTATACAATCATGCACCTGGGTTTAACTTATCAGGTTTCTTCACTTTCAATTTACACAGCAGAGCAGCTAAATTTACACAGCAGATTTTGAAAGCAACTATAGTTATTCAGAAAACATGGTTGCTGCAACTTTAAGCCAAGCAATACACATTCATGTCAAATATACATGTGTAAGATACTAGAAGCATTTCATTGCATATCTAAGTGTACTGCTATAATTTTACGCCAAGCAGTGCACTAGTACATCAGTTACACTAAGCCACAGCCCACTGTTTAAAATAGTATTTTATCATCATTCTTCAATAGCTTGAATTTCAGAACAGCCACTGTTTGTATTTTAATGAAAAACACCCCAAGCAAATAACAACAGATGGGCATTAAGACAAAAAAAATTGGCAATCGCAGCATCATGTTTCAGCAGCAATGCAGCTACGGACAACAATATGCATCGGATGGCAACTATAACATCAACAAGTAGAAATAGCAGCATGTCAATCACTGTATAATCAATCAGTAAGCACAAATAGCAGCAGCAAGCATTCTCTCAATCACAAACTACACTAATCAGCACCCCTCTCTCTCAATCTAAATAGCAGCAGCGAGCACGGCAGGAGACCGAGTTGGTTATCCAACGGGAAGTCAGACCAATATGACATGGAAAGGAATCATCCACAACACTCATATAGCACTACTGAAATGTATAGTATTTAAAAGGTTGGTGTCGACGGCGAGGTAGGAGCCCACGCGCGTCCAGTGCACGGCGCAGACGCCGTCCCTCGGCCCCAGATCGCATAGCTTGGTAACCTGGACAACGGTGCCATTAGCAATCTGACCTGAGCGTGATCCATGGATGGAACAAGAAGATGCAAGAAAGAAAGAAAGAAATGCACCTTGCAGTTGGATGTGGACCAGAGGTAGACGCAGGTGCCGAGGCCGACGGCGAGCATGTTCTGCGAGGACCAGTCGACGAGGTTCAGGTAGAAGTCGTCCTGCAGGGATGGTGCGTCCAGCACCTGCACGCCCGCGACGACCACACACCAGTTAGTAGTAGATCGGAGATCAGAGAATTCGGTGTGCGCGAGGTGTTTGCGGGAATGGGCGGGCGGGCGGATCGAACCTTGTGGGGTGTCTTGGGGACCTTGCGGGGCGCCTTCTTGGGGGTGGGGGAGCCGGCGCCGCCGGCGCAGTCCAGCTTCTCAGTGAAGGGGGAGAAGGGTGCGGAGGAGCGGTCCGTCTTGAAGCGGAAGAGGTTGTTGGAGCGTGCCCGGTGACGACCTGGCGGGTGGAGTCGTCGTGCCCGGCGACGGCCGCCTCCATCCGAATCCGCCTGCGTGGGGAGCTAGCGGACGAGTGGTGCGGCGATGGGAGGGGAAGCCGAGACCCCTCGCTTCCCCCACCGCGGCCTCCATCGGGTGGGAGACGGAGGGAGACAAAGGCGGGGCGGCGGGGTGCCTCGATCTGGATCGAGGAGAGGGAGGCCGCGCGCTGGATCTTGCCGGAGGGGAGGGAGGAGCAGAGCATGGGGATCTTGGAGCGCGCTGGATCTTGCCGGAGGGGAGGGAAGGGAGGAGAGCGAGGGGAGGGGTGGGTGGCGGCGAGGGGAGGGGAGGTGGGAGGGATCGGGGAGCGCTAGGGTTTGCGGGGGAGGAGTGCATGCTGTGGCCTGTGGGTTGTTGGGCTAGGTGGCGTGAGAAACGTGACGAGGGAGCGCTGCCGTTGGATCCGGGTGGATCGGACGGTGCTCAATCCATAATCCGCGTGACATGCCTCTGAACCAATCAAAACAGAGTACATGTGCGCGACGTCCATGACCATTTAAGTAGGTCGTAACCGGCTGAAAATAAAGTGCACATCTCTTTGGCTAAGAGAACTGACTCTTTTTGCGCCGTCTTTCGGCGGTTCCCCTCCGCCGGTGACTTCTTGGTCGTCAGCGGTGAGGAGGGTCGTCGGATCCCGCGCGTGTGGATCATTTTAGCTTTAGGTTTTAGGGTCCTAGTAGCTTAGGTTTTAGGGTCCTAGTAGCTTAGGTTTTTGGATCATTCGATGTCTCGACTTCAGGGGCGGAGGCGGCAATACTGAATAAAGAAGCTCTGGATTTTTATCCGGCAAAGCTGCCAGCAAGGACCTCGGCACGTAGAAGAGCAGGGCATCGAGGTGGTGGTCGCGAGTGCGGAGTTCGTCGTCGTCACCTTCGCGGTGACCGAAGACACGTAGTCATACCCGCCATTTTGACAACATTTTGAAAGAAATTCAAAAAACAATGTTCTCATATTGTGCACAAGGGTGCATAGTAGAACGGAAAACAATGTTGCCTAAGGAAGTTTTCATTTCTTTTGGACGAAAAAATCATTTTCCATTTTTCGAGTGCCCGAAAGGAGGTTTTTTTGTGAAGGACCTCCCAAATAATTGTTGCAAAATTGGACCAAATCATTTTTCTAAAATACTAGGCCATATTTAATGCACAATTGACCAAATGGTTGGGTGTAAAAAATTTTAATCCACCTCTCGTGAAAAAGACAAATTTCCGCCGATTCAGTTGGAAGCGTGTCAAATTTGAACTGCAGCTGCCTCATAGTTTGCTATTTATTTTTTCCAAAAATCATTTATAGGTACATAAGGACATATTTAATCAGAGAAACACCAAAAAAATTCCAAGATTCAACCACTAGCTAGGAACGGTCATTCCCGCCGTTTTGACCGCATTTTGAAACGGGCATAAAAAATTCAAAAAAAATCAAAAAATTGGGAAACCTTCGCATTGTGTCATCATATGTGGCCAAGTTCCCAGGAAAAATAACAAACTTGTAATACGGTAATTATTTTAAAAAAGTGTTCTCAGAAACGAGCTATCATGTGTGGAGATCAATGCTTTCAAGCCAAATGACCAATCTTATGGGCACATTCATGGCATAGTTTGTACAAATGATATCATATAGTGCACAAGGGTGCATATTGGAATGGCAAACAATGTTGCCTAAGGAAGTTTTCCTTTTCTTTGGACGAAAAAACCATTTTCCATTTTTCGAGTGCCTGAAATGAGGTTTTATTGTGAAGGACCTACCAAATAATTGTTGCAAAATTGGACCAAATAAATTTTCTAAAATACTAGGCCATATTTAATGCACAATTGACCAAATGGTTGGGTGTTAAAAGTTTTAATCCACCTCTGGTGAAAAAGACAAATTTCTGACGATTCAGTTGGAAGCGGGTCAAATTTGAACTGCAGCTGCCTCATAGTTTGCTATTTATTTTTTACAAAAATCATTTCTAGGTACATAAGTATCTATTAATCATAGAAACACCAAAAAATTCCAAGATTCAACCACTAGCTAGGAACGGTCATTCCCGCCGTTTTGACCGCATTTTGAAACGGGCATAAAAAATTCAAAAAAATCAAAAAATTGGAAAACCTTCGCATTGTGTCATTATATGTGAACAAGTTTCCAAGAAAAATAATAAAATTGTAATATGGTAATTATTTTAAAAAAAGTGTTCTCAGAAATGAGCTATCATGTGTGGAGATCAATGGCTTTCAAGCCAAATGACCAATCTTATGGCCACATTCATGGCATAGTTTGTACAAATGATATCATATTGTGCACAAGGGTGCATATTGGAATGGCAAACAATGTTGCCTAAGGAAGTTTTCATTTTCTTTGGACGAAAAAACCATTTTCCATTTTTCGAGTGCCTGAAATGAGGTTTTATTGTGAAGGACCTACCAAATAATTGTTGCAAAATTGGACCAAATAAATTTTATAAAATACTAGGCCATATTTAATGCACAATTGACCAAATGGTTGGGTGTCAAAAGTTTTGATCCACCTCTGGTGAAAAAGACAAATTTCTGCCGATTTAGTTGGAAGCGGGTCAAATTTGAACTGCAGCTGCCTCATAGTTTGCTATTTATTTTTTTCAAAAATCATTTATAGGTACATAAGTATCTATTTAATCAGAGAAACACCAAAAAAATTCCAAGATTCAACCACTAGCTAGGAACGGTCATTCCCGCCGTTTTGACCGCATTTTCAAACGGGCATAAAAAATTCAAAAAAAATCAAAAAATTGGAAAACCTTCGCATTGTGTCATTATATGTGAACAAGTTTCCAGGAAAAATAATAAAATTGTAATACGGTAATTATTTTAAAAAAGTGTTCTGAGAAATGAGCTATCAAGTGTGAAGATTCATGGCTTTCAAGCCAAATGATCAATCTTATGGCCACATTCATGGCATAGTTTGTTCAAATGATCTCATATTGTGCACAAGGGTGCATATTGGAATGGCAAACAATGTTGCCTAAGGAAGTTTTCATTTTCGTTGGACGAAAAAACCATTTTCCATTTTTCGAGTGCCCGAAAGGAGGTTTTTTTGTGAAGGAACTACCAAATAATTGTTGCAAAATTGGACCAAATCATTTTTATAAAATACTAGGACATATTTAATGCACAATTGACAAAATGGTCTGGTGTAAATGTTTTTGATCCACCTCTCGTGAAAAAGACAAATTTCTGCCGATTTAGTGGAAGCGGGTCAAATTTGAACTGCAGCTGCCTCATAGTTTGCTATTTATTTTTTCCAAAAATCATTTCTAGGTACATAAGTATCTATTTAATCAGAGAAACACCAAAAAAATTCCAAGATTCAACCACTAGCTAGGAACGGTCATTCCTGCCGTTTTGACCGCATTTTGAAACGGGCATAAAAAATTCAAAAAAAATCAAAAAATTGGAAAACCTTCGCATTTGTCATTATATGTGAACTAGTTTCCAGGAAAAATAATAAAATTGTAATACGGTAATTATTTTAAAAAAGTGTTCTCAGAAATGAGCTATCAAGTGTGAAGATTCATGGCTTTCAAGCCAAATGATCAATCTTATGGCCACATTCATGGCATAGTTTGTTCAAATGATCTCATATTGTGCACAAGGGTGCATATTGGAATGGCAAACAATGTTTCCTAAGGAAGTTTTCATTTTCGTTGGACGAAAAAACCATTTTCCATTTTTCGAGTGCCCGAAAGGAGGTTTTTTTTGTGAAGGAACTACCAAATAATTGTTGCAAAATTGGACCAAATCATTTTTATAAAATACTAGGCCATATTTAATTCACAATTTACAAAATTGTTGGGTGTAAAATTTTTTGATCCACCTCTCGTGAAAAAGACAAATTCCCGCCGATTCAGTTGGAAGCGGGTCAAATTTGAACTGCAGCTGCCTCATAGTTTGCTATTTATTTTTTCCAAAAATCATTTCTAGGTACATAAGTATCTATTTCATCAGAGAAACACCAAAAAATTCCAAGATTCAACCACTAGCTAGGAACGGTCATTCCCGCCGTTTTGACCGCATTTTGAAACGGGCATAAAAAATTCAAAAAAAATCAAAAAATTGGAAAACCTTCGCATTTTGTCATTATATGTGAACAAGTTTCCAGGAAAAATAATAAAATTGTAATACGGTAATTATTTTAAAAAAGTGTTATCAGAAATGAGCTATCAAGTGTGAAGATTCATGGCTTTCAAGCCAAATGATCAATCTTATGGCCACATTCATGGCATAGTTTGTTCAAATGATCTCATATTGTGCACAAGGGTGCATATTGGAATGGCAAACAATGTTGCCTAAGGAAGTTTTCATTTTCGTTGGACGAAAAAACCATTTTCCATTTTTCGAGTGCCCGAAAGGAGGTTTTTTTGTGAAGGAACTACCAAATAATTGTTGCAAAATTGGACCAAATCATTTTTATAAAATACTAGGCCATATTTAATGCACAATTGACAAAATGGTCTGGTGTAAATTTTTTTGATCCACCTCTCGTGAAAAAGACAAATTTCTGCCGATTTAGTTGTAAGCAGGTCAAATTTGAACTGCAGCTGCCTCATAGTTTGCTATTTATTTTTTCCAAAAATCATTTCTAGTTACATAAGGACCTATTTAATCATAAATACATGGTTTGGTGGCGATACGTCGAGGTTTGGGCGGTGGCCGAGGGCCCCAACTCTAGAGCGCGTAAACTCGCATGCCCGCCGCATGGTCACCGCGTGACCGTGGCGTTGCCATGTGTTCTGGGCGGCCTAGGCATGTCTAGTGGGTTGGGCACTCCCCAGGTTGGTGCTAGGAAGAAAATTACAATATAAGATTCTCACGAGGAGACCAATCGATGCTCAAACATGAATTAGCAGCCAAGTGTTTGATTAGCGGTACGGGAAATGTACAAGGCTAATGGGGGTGAGTTTTGGCTGAGGATGATCAGTTACTAAGAAGACCGTTTTCACAAATTTTCAGATCAAAAGGAGGAGCCTAGGTGGTACTTGCTTTGCAAACTACCACACTGGACATAACTACGAATGTTGAAGCTCGGCTCAAAATAATGAATGGATTGAGCTGGAATTTGGTGGAGGATGGTTATTTGGGCATAGGAAAGCACTCTAGAAAATGGATGCTATTTGGACATGCCAAAGTGGTACTTCCTTCACAAACTGTTGTTCTGAACAGAATAGGAAAATGAATATTTTTGAATTATTTTTGAACTAGGCAAGGAAGGTTTTTACATATTTGACGAAGATATGACCCAAAGAATTTATGAGATTTGTTTGGGAATTTTGGCCATGACAGAAATATAGGTTGCTTCACAACCTAGGGCAAAAACTGCCACATGGACATGACACATAGGCAAAACTGATGAGATGGCGCCTAGTCATCGCAACCCACCACAATTTACAAGGCTATGACCATCTAGATTGGTCGTTAACAACTAGAAATAAGGCAGCGGACTAGCGCTGTTTGCTTTATGACCATTTCATGTAAGGAACTTACGACCTTTCTGCCAAAAATGGTCGCAAAGGTTTAGGGTTTGGAGCCCCCCGAACAGCTTTTGACCAATTGGTCTGAAATGGTCATAGATCTATGACCAATTCTTCCAGGGTCACTGACAGAAGGTCACAAGTTGACATATTTCTTGTAGTGGGTGTCATCCACAATGGGCGTACCAATCACTATAGCTTCAAGATGAAAGGAAAGGAATATGTACTACGACCTATGTCTCCTAGGCAAGTGATAGCCGACAAGCAAGCCACCCACCATAGAGAGAAGAGTGAAAAAGTGAGCCACCGAAACATGAGTGAGAGCAACAAGCCAAACTTGAGCGCCTCTTCGCCTAGAGAGAAAAACCTCATACTATTCGCCACAAAAAGTGAGATGAGAGAAGTGTGTGAGAACCCATCGAGTGTGATGCACTTTGTCCTTGTGTGCAAGGATGGAGAACCAAAAGCTAACACCACTCACGAGCTACCTTTGGTGTTTCAATCTCTTTTGCAGGAATTTCAAGATGTTTTCCCCAACGAGCTACCTCCGGGTCTACCTCCTCTACGAGGCATTGAGCATCGAATCGACCTCATCCCCGGAGCACCACTTCCAAACAAAGCTCCATACCGTGTCAATACCAAAGAAACCAAGGAGATTCAACAGCAAGTACAACAACTAATCGACAACGGTCATGTACGTGAAAGCTTAAGCCCTTGTGCCATTCCCGTTATACTTGTGCCTAAGCCCGATGGAAGTTTCTGCTTGTGTTCCGATTGTAGACCTATAAATGCTATCACCGTTCGCTATAGGCATCCCATTCCTCGCTTAGATGATATGCTTGATGAACTTAGTGGAGCCAACTTTTTCTCAAAAATTGATCTTAAAAGTGGCTATTATCAAATCCGCATACAAGAAGGTGATGAATGGAAAACTGCTTTCAAAACAAAATTTGGCTTATATGAATGGTTAGTCATGCCTATGGGTCTATCGGAGGCTCCCGGTACTTTTGTGCGTCTCATGCATCATGTACTTCGACCTTACATTGGAGTCTTTGTTGTGGTTTACTTCGATGATATTCTTGTGTTTAGCAAAACCATGAAAGAGCATCTTGATCATGTTAGGCTTGTTTTGCAAACACTTCGCAAGGAAAGTCTTTATGCCAACATGAAAAAGTGCACATTTGGTGTTGACAAAGTGGTTTTCTTGGGTTTCGTTGTCTCTTCCAAGGGTGTCCATGTTGATGCAACTAAAATTGAAGCAATTAAAACTTGGCCCCAACCCACCAATTTGCAACAAGTGCGAAGTTTTCTTGGTCTTGCGGGTTTTTATCGTTGCTTTGTGAAAAACTTTAGCACTATTGCCGCCCCTTTGCATGCTTTGAGTAAGAAGAATGCTCCTTTTGTTTGGGGATCTTTGCAATCAACCGCTTTTGATGAGCTCAAATCTTTGCTTACTCATGATCCGATTCTTGCTTTGCCCAACTTTGACAAAACTTTTGAGGTTCATTGTGATGCAAGTGGTATCGGAATTGGCGGAGTTTTGATGCAAGAAAAACAAGCAATTGCATATTTTAGTGAAAAACTCTCCGGTGCTCAACTTAACTGTCCCATCTATGACAAAGAATTGTATGCTTTAGTGCGTGTCCTACATGTTTGGGAACATTATCTTAGACCTCATGAGTTTGTCATACATACCGATCATGAAACACTTAAATACTTAAAAGGACAAACTAAGTTGAACAAGCGTCATGCCAAATGGAGTGAATTTATTGAATCTTTCCCATATGTGATCAAGTACATTAAGGGTAAGGAAAATGTAGTTGCCGATGCACTTTCACGCATATGCACGCTTGTCACTAAACTTGAGTTGAATGTTATTGGCTTTGAGCACATAAAAGACTTGTATGCTAATGATCCATCTTTTGCACCTCATTATGCTAAATGTTTGACGCATACATCTTGGGAACAATATTACATCAAGGATGGTTATCTTATGAGATCTAACAAACTATGCATTCCCGAGTCTTCTATTCGTTTGCTACTTTTGCAAGAGGCTCATGGAGGTGGACTCATGGGACACTTTGGACGCGACAAGACTTTCGCCACGCTCTCCAAGAACTACTTTTGGCCAAAGATGTTCCGCGACGTCTCACGCTTCACCACCCGATGCTCTACATGTCGCAAAGCTAAGTCTAAAGCTCAATCTCATGGTCTTTACATGCCTCTTCCTATTCCTTATCAACCATGGGAATACATTAGTATGGATTTCGTACTTGGTTTGCCTAGAACTCAAAATGGAAAGGATTCCGTGTTTGTTGTTATGGACCGATTTTCTAAGATGGCACATTTCATTCCTTGCAACAAGATAGACGATACTTCACATATTGCAAATCTCTTTTGTAGGGAAATCTTGCGCCTCCATGGAGTACCAAATACAATCGTCTCCGACCGCGACGTCAAGTTCTTGAGTTACTTTTGGAAGACTCTATGCGCCAAGCTCGGAATCAAGCTCTTGTTCTCATCCGCATACCATCCTCAAACCGGCGGCCAAACGGAGGTGACGAACCGGACACTATCCACTCTCCTTCGCGTGTTGATCAAGAAGAACATCAAGGAGTGGGACGCGTGTCTACCCATCGCCGAGTACGCCTACAACCGTGCAAGACATTCGACTACCGGCAAGTCCCCCTTCGAGGTCGTCTACGGCTTCAACCCATTGTCCCCATTGGACATTCTACCTCTCCCTCTACAAGAGCGCACCAACATGGATGCGAGTGCACGAGCAAATTACATCAAGAAGATGCATGAAGATACAAGGACCATCATCGAGCGCCAAGTACATCGACTAGCGACCAAGATCAACGTCAACAAACAACCAATGATCTTCAACATAGGTGATCCCGTGTGGCTACACCTTCGCAAGGACCGCTTCCCCAACGAACGCAAGTCCAAACTACTACCTCGAGCCGATGGACCATTCAAGGTGCTAGCACGCTACAACAACAACGCCTACAAGGTTGAACTCCCATGAGACAAGTACAACGTGAGCGACATCTTCAGCGTCAAAGACCTCTCACTTTTCCATGGTGATGAAGATTTTGATCCGAGGTCGGATCTTTCCCAAGGGAGGGGAGATGATGCGGAGCATCCTTCCATCATCCCCATGGACTCTACATCGACACATCCAACCCCACAAGGACCCATGACAAGAGCTAGAGCACGTGCTTTGGAAACCGAGGTGAACTCCTTCCTACTAGACTTGCATATGGACACAAATGGAACATGTCTACTACCTCACCAAAATATGCTATGCCTCCTTAGGTATGAAGTGGAACATCACCAAGAAGCTCAGAAGCATCCCCAAGAAGAAGGGGAACCACCCCAAGGCCACTCGGATCAAGACGGAGTGCAACAGCAGCAAAACAGCAAGTCCCAGGTGACCCCGTGCGCACGGGCCCCCGAGACCCCATGCCCACGGGCTACACAGGAAACAGGCGCTGGAGCACCCCATGCGCACGGGCCTGTACCGTGCCCACGGGACCCCCATGCGGACGGGCCCAACTTACCCCGTGCGCATGGGCCTCCCAGGATGGCCGGCTGAGATTGCATCTTCGGCTCCACTTCTTCTCCTTCGACCCCAAGGCTATATATTCCGTACCTAGGACCATGTTTAGGGTTAGCAAAGTATTAGATGAGATCTTGGTGAGATTTTCTCCATTACCTTCCCTCTTTGAGGATCAAGACCCCATAGGGAAGAATCCTTGAGGATTTCAAGACCTCCATTTGGAGAAGACTACCACCAAGACCCCTATTCCTTTGGATTTGGGATGAACTTTGCCATTGTATCTTTCCTTTGATTGTGTTTGAGACTTGTGGATCTTGTGTTGTTACTCTAGTGGATGTGTAATCGGGAATTGTTGGAGTGATTGCCTCTTTGTGTTCATCTTTGTGTTCTTGTTGTTCTTGTGATTTCTCTCTTTTTCCCACCTCCAAGTGTGAAAAGGTCCTTCCTAGGGTTCTACCATACATCATATGGTATCATGAGCCACGTTGATTCACACCTTGGAGTCCCTACCTTCCACTTTCTAGCTTGATTTTGTTGTTTTTCATCCTAATCCGAAAATCTCCACCAAAAATAGCCCCAAAAATTTTTCTTGCAATTTGTTGATCTTGTGAGATTTGGTTGATTCGATCCATGAATTTGGTGTTTGGCAAGTGGATCTACCCCTCCACCATCATCCCCACCCATCCCCCACTGGAATTTGGCCAAAAACTTGCAATCACCACGAAATCATAGCAGTTCATCCGCTCTCGGGAGACCCCATGCACACAGGCCATCGGGACCCCATGCACACGGGACCCCATGCACACGGGCCTCACTTACCCCGTGCGCACGGGCCATCCAGAAACTTTCGGCCATTTTCTATTTTTCTTATTTTTGTTTCACCACCACACCTCGTGTTCTTCCGCACCATTCCTCGTGTTTGTTGAGTGTTCGGTTGCGATTTCTCTTGTGTCCTAAGGTGTTTTCGGCTACTTAGGCGCAACTTGGTATCATCATCGCCACCAATCATCGACTCGGACAACACTTCGGCTTCGACAAGATCATCTTTGACCGTAAGCAAGGACGTTAAATAGGGCACCATCAAAATCCGTTGAGACGACGCCTTATGAACTGTGGTTTGGCAAGAAACCAAAGTTGTCGTTTCTTAAAGTTTGGGGCTGCGATGCTTATGTGAAGAAACTTCAACTAGATAAGATCGAACCCAAATCGGAAAAATGTGTCTTCATAGGATACCCAAAAGAGACTATTGGGTACACCTTCTATCACAGATCTGAGGGCAAGATTTTCGTTGCTAAATTCGGATCCTTTCTAGAGAAGGAGTTTCTCTCGAAAGAAGTGAGTGGGAGGAAAGTAGAACTTGATGAGGTAACTGTACCTGCTCCCTTATTGGAAAGTAGTTCATCACAAGAACCGGTTCCTGTGACAACTACACCAATCAATGAGGAAGCAAATGATATTGATCATGAAACTTCAGATCGAGTTACTACTGAACCTCGTAGGTCTACCAGAGTAAGATCCGCACCAGAATGGTACGGTAATCCTATTCTGGAAGTCATGTTACTTGACCATGGCGAACCTACAAACTATGAGGAAGCGATGATGAGCCCAGATTCCGCAAAATGGCTTGAGGCCATGAAATCTGAGATGGGATCCATGCATGAGAACAAAGTATGGACTTTGGTTGACTTGCCCGATGATCGGCAAGCCATCGAAAATAAATGGATCTTCAAGAAGAAGACTGACGCTGATGGTAATGTAACTGTCTACAAAGCTCGACTTGTTGCAAAAGGTTTTCGACAAGTTCAAGGAGTTGACTACGATGAGACTTTCTCACCCGTAGCGATGCTTAAGTCTGTCCGAATCATGTCAGCAATTGCCGCATTTTATGATTATGAAATTTGGCAAATGGATGTCAAAACTGCATTCCTGAATGGATTTCTAGAAGAAGAGTTGTATATGATGCAACCGGAAGGTTTGTCGATCCAAAAGGTGCTAACAAAGTGTGCAAGCTCCAGCATTCCATTTATGGACTGGTGCAAGCATCTCGGAGTTGGAATAAACGCTTTGATAGTGTGATCAAAGCATATGTTTTATACAGACTTTTGGAGAAGCCTGTATTTACAAGAAAGTGAGTGGGAGCTCTGTAGCATTTCTGATATTATATGTAGATGACATATTGTTAATTGGAAATGATATAGAATTTCTGAATAGCATAAAGGGATACTTGAATAAAAGTTTTTCAATGAAAGACCTCGGTGAAGCTGCTTACATATTGGGCATCAAGATCTATAGAGATAGATCAAGACGCTTAATTGGATTTTCACAAACCACATACCTTGATAAAGTTTTGAAAAGGTTCAAAATGGATCAGGCAAAGAAAGGGTTCTTGCTTGTATTACAAGGTGTGAAGTTGAGTCAAACTCAATGTCCGACCACAACAGAAGATAGAGAGAAAATGAAAGATGTTCCCTATGCTTCAGCCATAGGCTCTACCATGTATGCAATGCTGTGTACCAGACCTGACATATGCTTAGCAATAAGCTTGGCAGGTAGGTACCAAAGTAATCCAGGAGTGGATCACTGGACAACGGTCAAGAATATCCTGAAATACCTGAAAAGGATTAAGGATATGTTTCTCGTTTACGGAGGTGACAAAGAGCTAGTCGTAAATTGTTACGTTAATGCAAGCTTTGACACTGATCCGGAAGATTCTAAATCACAAACCGGATACGTGTTTTTATTAAACGGTGGAGCTGTAAGTTGGTGCAGTTTTAAACAAAGCGTCGTGGCAGGATCTACATGCGAAGCGGAGTATATAGCTGCTTCGGAAGCAGCAAATGAAGGAGTCTGGATGAAGGAGTTCATTTCCGATCTAGGTGTCATACCTAGTGCATCGGGACCAATGAAGATCTTCTGTGACAATACTGGTGCAATTGCCTTGGCAAAGGAATCCAGATTTCACAAGAGGACCAAGTATATCAAGAGACGCTTCAATTCCATCCGGGACCAAGTCCGGGTGGGAGACATAGAAATTTGCAAGATACATACGAATCTGAATGTTGCAGACCCGTTGACTAAGCCTCTTCCACGAGCAAAATATGATCAGCACCAAGACTCCATGGGTGTTAGAATCATTACCGTGTAATCTAGATTATTGACTCTAGTGCAAGTGGGAGACTGAAGGAAATATGCCCTAAAGGCAATAATAAAGTTATTATTTATTTCCTCATATCATGATAAATGTTTATTATTCATGCTATAATTGTATTAACCAGAAACATGATACATGTGTGAGTACATAGACAAACTTAATGTCACTAGTATGCCTCTACTTGGCTAGCTCATTAATCAAAGATGGTTATGTTTCCTAACCATAGACATGTGTTGTCATTTGATTAATGGGATCACATCATTAGGAGAATGATGTGATTGACTTGACCCATTTCGTTAGCTTAGCACTTGATCGTTTAGCGTGCAGAGCGCCGTTTGATTTGCATGACCTGCCTTGGATTTGGCAGCTCTTCCGCCTCTTCCTCTTCTCCGTCTTCGTCGATGACAATGATGGGAGGAGGACGGTGGCGGGTCTGCTGTGCTGGTGGGGTGACGATCTGCAAGTAATGGAGCGATTTGAAGGCGTGCCTTCATCGCTCCTCCCTTGTTGAAGTCGGGCAAACCTTATTGTATTAGACTGTCGAGAACTCGTCGTGCTAAGACCCAAAGGACTAGTGTACAAGAACAACAACCATCACTTATGAAGAGAAGCGTAGAAAAAAGGATCCAACTTGTAGACACATGAATGCAGGCGAACGAAAAGCAGAACCAAGCAGGTGCACCAAAGATTAACACCGATCAAATCCCATGAGATCTGCCGAAAATACACCTCCACACGTCTTTCAGCGAACCAGTGCATCGCCGAGACGGGGCCTAGGCAGGGAAAACCTTATTCCATCTACACAGAGCCCACCGCACACCTTCGCCTTCCCGAGTAGAACACAAAATCCTAAACAAACTAAAAAAATACTTAAATTGGAGCAGGAGTCCTCCCGCCGTCAAGGGCCGGAATCACCGCGTCTCCATGGCCCTATGGTCGCAGGAGACTAGGCAGATCGGCGACGCCATCGACGGGAGTCCGGGAAACCATAGTCGTGTGGGAATCACTCGTACTATATATGTGTATACCCACACTATGCATTTGTGCCGACCGAGTGTATTTATCTTTTCGACACGGGCTTTAAACGTGGCTTTGCAGTAAGTTATGACTGTGTGCGTGTAACAATTTACAGGATAAAAATAAGCTACTCCCTCCATTCGGAATTACTTGTCACAAAAATGGATGTATATACGACTAAAATACATCTAGATACATTCATTTCTTCGACGAGTAATTCCGAACGGAGGGAGTACTTGTGTAGGTGTAGCTGTAGCTGTAGGTGATGGTATTGACCTGTTGTGATGGCATAGCTATTTCCGGAAATCCGTTGGTGCTATGTAATAAGTAGGAAAAAAGAGTTTATGGGTGCACCAATAAAGGAAAACCCAGCTGCATTGCCCCTATGCCTGGTGAGCGAATTTTTAGTCGCCGAGAAGGCCAGAAGAAGACGAGCTTATTCATAATGTGCCGTATAAAACTGCGTAAACTGTATCTTCCCCAGCTGAAACTTGGACACAAACACACGTGCAAAATTTCTCCGCTGAGATCTATAGGAATTACAACCAAGAACGCCTGAACCAGCATTGCTGTTCCTCGGTTTCTCCGTAACCGGAGAGGAGACTGGGGAGCCACGGGCCACGGACAGCGACACGCCAGCCTCGAGGAGTACGAGCAACGTAGGTAGGTGAGCCGGCGAGCAAACCTGCGCCGCATCCTGCCTCATCGGCGTGCGCGCGCACTCAATTCGACCTGCCCGGCCAAGGATCGATCTCGCCTCACAGTCTGGCTGTCAGAGAGAGAGAGACGGCGACCCAAGTGGCACTGTGGCAGTACTGCACATCTCGCTTTCGGTGCCGTTCACCCGCTCTGGATCAAAGAAGCACAAGGGGCTTCCCTTACTGCATCTGCTAAAGCACACACCCTTTACTTATCTTGCTTGAGTTCAATGAAGGGGCGCTGTACCTGTGATCTGCACTTCAGGAAGGCACTGTACGTGCTCCTGCTGCTTAAGATCTGCACTTTAGATTGTGAGAAGTACCAGTGTCACGGCACAGGTCCACACTGGAGGGTGCAATGACCATTCACTCTCCTCTCACCATACCAAGGCGTCGTTTCAGTCGAGCCGTACCGCCGGTGTTTATAAGCTCGATCGGGACCGGACATGGGAAGGGGGCTAGTTAAGCTGTCACTTGCCAGAGAAAACTGTAGAGTACGGTCCAAGGCATTCAGATTTTTGCGAACCAACGTGTGGTTAGGAAGTCAGTCGTATCCCCAGCATGCCATAGTTCAAGTTCTACTGCTCGCATTATGCTGGATTTATTTCAGAATTTTGGTGATGCGCGTTCAATAGAAGGAGGCGTTCCCGTCGACTACGTGGCGTCTGTGGTGACTTTGTCAATCTCAGGATTTTACGAAGTCACATTGGACGCCTCGTAGTCAATGAGAACATCTTCTCCCAGTCAACGCGTACCGCCGAAAATTCTGAAATAAATTCACGCTAAACCACTGTCCACCAAGTAACAAAATCGAAAATTCTCTTATCTATCTTTTTTTTAAGAGGCGCAGGAGAACTGTGATTTTCATTAGGAAAACTGATCGTTTTCAGCCGGTGTTCACACTCGCGCGAGCGACCGCGTCGGCAACCGTCCGATTGCCAGACGATCGCACGGTGGACAGAGGCACGATTTGTTTTTTTTCATTACACACGTGCTGCAAGTGGGTCCCACGTCCAGGTGTTTGTTGGAAGCTCGTTCTGTCTGTGTCCAGCCAGATCACGCAGCGGCCCGCAGCAGAGCACACACGGAGCATTTGGGGGCGATTATGAGAGAAGGCCGTGGCGGCGACGGGGGATTCAGCGGTGGAGGGACAGCGGGGGGCGTCGGCGACGCGCTGGATCAGCGCGGCCCCCCTGTAGCGGCGGCCGGCGTCAGGTACGTTTGCTTATCCTCGCATCCACTCGTCGCCGGCGAACCCCTAGGATCTCCACTTTCCGTTGTTTTTCGGCGGATTAGAGACCGGAGGGTGTAGTTGAGGGAAGGCGCGTGCGCCGGCGATGCCCTAGAGCAGCGCCCAGCCCCCTGTAGCGGCGGCCGACAACATGCACAGCCTCCCACCCCCCTAGTTTTGTTGCTTCATTTTCGTGTTGCTATTTTAGATTAGAGACAGGGGGTGGTCTAGTTTGAGTAGTTTACTGGCAAAACCCTAGGGCCCCCTTTTTTAGTGTTCATAGGCATGTATTTTGTGATTATGTTGATTTCTGAGTAGCATGGATGTTTTTGGGGTTTTGTTGGTGACTGATTGTAGTATCACTAAGCAGAAGAGGGCTCTGCATGTGATCAGTGGGATTGTTGTATTTTTTTTGTTGCGATAGTATGTGTAGTAATCAGAGTGTCGTGTGGTATACCTGTTGGCCCCCTGTTTTTTATGGAGACGATTGCAGTGTAGAAACAGCTGACCCCCTGCTTTTTTTATGGCGACATCATGCTTGCTATGTTTCCATACGTGTTTAGCTAATGGGATATCCATTTTTATGCACATGCTATTTTTTCCTTGTTGGCTTGTGCAATTGTTGCTTTGATTTATGCACACACACACACAAGATAAATTTTCCATTTTTTGTGTCTCGAATGTGGGTTGTTTTTTATCTGTGGTTTAATGATGTTCCATGTTTCTTTTTTTCTTTACGCAGCATTTCAGAGGAAGAAGAAATGGAGTCAGATATATTATTTGTGCAACGTTTGCGTGTTGCAAAAACCAAGCTCAATCCACCAAAGAGGCGCGTCATAGATGGCATCGGCTTTGGTGATCTCATGAGGATTGCACCATTCACTGTCCATATGAACTGATCGAGTGGATTGTGATGAACATTGACCCCGATACAATGATGCGCACACCCGTTCAACATAGGTTAACTTTAAGTCACCGAGTACCAAACCGTAGTACAAATTTAAGAAAATACGATCACAACCAGTCGGGTATGCCGTATGAGATTACATAGAGTCCAGGTCTTCCTTTTGCTGCTTTCTCACAACAAATAAATGACTAACTCACAAAAAAAATGACTAAAGATAACCTAGCTAAAAGAGGCATTGAGAAACGAGAGAATATCAGGTGATACCATCACTTGGGTGCTACCATGATACCAGTTTAAATTTTTTAATTTTACATGTGTCAAAAAAATTGTGAATGTTCATCACACATGTTTCTACAACCTCTAAAAAGTTCAGATCAAAATCTGAAATGCACAAAGAGAAACAAAAAAGAGAAATCCAGATGTGAATAGTGTTGTTTTTTACACTATTCACCCTTTTGTCTTTATTGCCACTATTCACGTTGGATTTCTCTTTTTTGTTTCTTTTTGTGCATTCGGATTTTGATCTGAATTTTCTAGAGGTTGTAGAAAAATATGTGATGAACATTCACAATTTTTTTTTGAATTTTTTTGACACATGTAAAATTAAAATTTTCAAACTGGTATCATGGTAGCACCCAAGCGATGGTCTCACCTGATATTCTCCTATTGAGAAACCTCATGAATGTGTGTATTGCTCTGATAATGAGACCATTGATTATCTTTTCTTCGATTGTGTGGTGGCTAAGCAAATCTGGACCCATGTCTCAGATGTTTTTTCTCCATTTAATTTGGATCAAATTATTTCTCTATTGCCAGGTTTTGGCCTGCTAATAAGAACCATACTGCTTTAAATTTTGTCTATGCATGCATTCTTTGGACTTTGTGGAGTCGTGCCACTAATTTACTGAGAGTAGTCGTTGTGCCACTGAAATCTACAACTCAACTAATTTCTCGTCAAGAATGAAATTGGACTCCACGATTTCAGTGATGTTTGCAGATAAGAAATTTGGAATGCTAACAAGAGATAAACATGCACAAAGCAATTAAAGTGATTTTTGTTCCTGCCATCTTATATTTAAGCACGCTGCTCATTTGTGATGGTTTGCTATTTGGGATGGGCCGAGGTGTCCTCGAGATGGCAGCCACTGTGGCGAGGACGGCGCGGACACCAGGGGCGAGGGCAGTTCCTGGCGTGGCGGCGGCGTTGAGCACGGACGTAGTGTTGTCCAGCATCCCAAATGTGTATCATATCCTCCTTCTATAACTGCATTTTGAGTAATGAAATATAGAACATCTAATTACAAGAGGAACAAAATATACAGCTACAGAAGGAGGGTGTGGTCTGGTCAATATGCATACAAGAGGAACCATATTGAGATCTGTTAAAGATGCTATTAGGTCTAACTACTACATCCAGAACACCAATTATGAGACGATGGGCATACAAGAGGAACCATACTGTTGTCTGGTCAAATCATTTTCCCAAGCCCACAATTTTAATTTTCGCAAGATTATGTTTTCCGTTCATTTTAAAGCCCAACTTGGCTTTGGTGAAATAGCAGCCAAAATTTTTGACACTAGAATTTATATATTCAACTAAATAAAATTAATAAATCAGGGAAGCGAAAATGAGTTGCTGATGAAACGAACACCACTACACAAACAAAAAGTCACTAGTCGAGACATCAAACTAAACTTGAACGAACTGAAGATTAATCCACATAAAAAGGCTGATAAATTACACCATTGTGGTTTCCATAGAAGCACCGGCCGGTACATGCAACATGAAAAAGAATAAAATGCATGAGAAAGAGAACTGACATCAATAGCAAACAGCTGGTTCCTCTCCCTCTTTTATGCATGTGAGACCACACCCTTCTTCTGTAACTGCATTTTGAGTGATGATGGCATCTAGAACATGTAAAATGCTGCTTTGATAAAAAACAAAGAGGAGTTTTGAAGGAGGGTATGAATATGATGCGATCAATATGCATACTACAGGAGGAACCAGCTGTGTTAGGTCCTAATTAGTACTCTCTCTGTTCCTAAATATTTGTCTTTCTAGAGATTTCAACAAATGACTAGATACGGAGCAAAATGAGTGAATCTACAATCTAAAATATGTCTATATACATCCGTATGTGGTAGTCTATTTGAAACATCAAAAAGACAAATATTTAGGAACAGAGGAAGTAGTTACATCCAGAATGCTGCATGAGAGAACAGCATGGTGTTCTTGGACACCGGATAGGACCTGGTGCAGGGCCGAGCTTTAGTCCGGAGCTCTCCCTCGCGATCATACTCGAGGCCAAACAAGGTGAGATGGAGCATGCTGTCGACCGGCTTCTCGTGCCGCAAGATGTTCTCGACGAGGCAAAATCCGTTGCAGCCCATTTAGGTGAGAGTGGCATCCATGTGCCGGCCGCCACCCATCCACGGCTCCTCATTGTTGCGGCGGAACAGCTTCTCCTTGAGCATCCTGCAGTCCGGCGGCCGCTCGGCGGCGGCGCTGCGGGAGGCGACCGGGCAGCAGCAAACGTGCCCTTCGCCCTTGTGATGAATCCCGACCCATGCATCCAGGCTGCCGTCGAAGTAGGCTTGTCCTCTGAACGGCAACACCCAGTCCCCAAGCTCCTTCCAAAGGCCATTGCCAGTGTCGAAGGAATGGGTGACAGAGGCAGTGGACATGAAGATGGTGCGTCCGTCCGGGTGCAGCGCGTAGGCGACGACATCCAACCCACTGCACGGCGGCAGTGATGGCTCGCTGTTCCATGACCAGTCCATCTCATCACCCCGTAGGTTCCATGGATGGCTGCTGGCCTGGGAGCCCACGACAAGGCCTGCAAGCTGAGCACCTCAGGTGTTAAGGCATATAGCTTTTCACCAGCGGCCATGGCGGCCTAAAAGGCAGGGATCCCAGACGGAAGAGGCGGGCCCACGCGGAGGGCTTCGGTCTTGGTGTTGTAGACGATGGTTGGGGGAGCGGGAGCGTCATCGTCGTCTTCGAAGTAGTAACGAAGGTTGAGGGTGACAAAGATGTTGGTGCCCAGAGCAGCGAAATCCTTGGGGCCATGCACCGACGAGTATATCCGGGCGGCGGTGGGCTCGGGAAGCTCGTGCAATCCTCCTGAGTAGATCTCATCGGCGTCGAGCTTGTATATGTGATAGCCCTCCTCCCAGTCGTCCAGCGCCAAATAAAGGTGCTGCTTGCGCCGAGCCCTGCAGCGCAATCAGAACTCCGCCGCCGCCGTTTCCGGCTACTCTCCGCGCAATCATAACTCCGCCGCCGCCGCCGTTTAGACGAGGAAGAGGAGCGAGTCTTCTCGAGCCTGCTGCCCATCGCCGCTAATCCAATCCAAGGATCTCTAACCTGGAATATGAAGATCTGGTTAATTTGTGGTGGGAGATTTATGTAGAGGGAGCTGTGGGAATCCAAGTCTTAATTGATAAGGAAGATCGGCTTAGTACCTTTGGTGATCGATGAGGAAGACCGATTTGAATCGGTTGAGACGAAAAATCCAACTCGGCAACCATCTCCGTGGCGCACTCTAGTTAGGGACGTTTTTTAGGGCTAAAAGCTGCTTTATTCAAAACCGATAGTCATAGGGATACAAATGATGTCCGGTGTACTAGTAACCAAAGATGGCGACCAAAATCTAATGTGTAGTAGCAGCTTTTGCGAGTATATGTGCTTCGCGATTACATTCACACAGATCTCATATGAAGATGGAGACATCTGCAACCTTCGTCTTGATCTCATCCACGATCACTTTGCTTGGGCCGGAATATGGTTCTTCAGTGTGTTTAACAGTCGCAGCACAATCTGTAGCAATCTGAACCCTCTGAAGATTCAAATTGAGCGCCAAGGACAGCCTTCACTGCAAGCCATTGCTTCTAACGTCTCTGGGTAATTAGATCTTGCATCACCACCGCTTAAGCAGCCAGAAAAAGACCAGTATAATCACGGCAAACCACCCCGATTGCACCACTTTCAGAGTCCTTTGCCCAGCCTGCTGAAGGTGCAGTCCACCTGTTCGTCCGCTGCCTAGAAGGCTCCTGGCTCGACCGGTTCACTGACCTGTGCCTCATTGGTACGAGCTCAAGATCCGAGATATACTATTTGTTAATAAAGCACACCGTCAAGTGTGGCGACTAGTACTGCTGCTCGTGTATAGCTTTCCTCCGAACCCACCATATAGACCAGAGACTTGCTATTGCTTTGATCAACTGTTCTTCATTCGCTGATTCCTGTAGTTCCACTAACCAAAGTCGAGTATCATCAGTCTTGATGGTCACCATGTGCTGAACTAATCTTCAGCTACCATGGCCCAGACACATTTGGCCAGATGGCAGTCAATAAGTGCATGTTTCCAAGGGACGGGGGTGGTGGCGGACAATGCGACCGGCCGGCTGTGCCAGGGCTAGAGAGGCGCTGCGCTCAAACCTGGCCAGATGGGCCAGCCCGGCCCGGCCAGGATTAAATGGGCCAGGCACGGGCGCAGTTGCAGAAAAACAGGACGAGGGTGTGATCAATATGCATACAAGAGGAACCATTTTGGGATCTGTCGGACACGCTCTTTGGTCCTAATTACATCCAGAATGCTGCATGACAGAACAACATGGTGTTCTTGGACACTGCATACCCAAGCCTCTATATCCGGGGAAGTTTTTGCGTTGAGGTTTCACCACTTGGGTGAAAGCAACCCATAGACTAACGGCATGAGGGCACGTGTATTAAATTGGGATGTGGCGGGGTAGAAACTCATGTGTGGCCGTAGTTTGTTTTGTAAAAAATTTGAACTTGCTTGCTCCTTCACCGTGTGGCTCTAGCTGTTCAAGATGTATGTGCTTGACGTGTTGTGTTAGTTCTCAATTTTGCTTTCCCTTTTTACGCCGTTCTAGCATGCAGTAGGCCAGGTTGTGTCACAGAAAATATATGTATGTGTTTGCATGCCAGAGGAACCATGTACAGTGATTAAGAAATGAGAGCAAATCGGTGGTCAGCGCTGCGCACATACGTTCAGATGCAAGGCGAAAAGGTACGTGGTTAAATCAGCTACTGCATGCATGCGGATGAATGGGAACACGCCGCTTGAGTGGACGAGCGGCCAATTGCAACTGCCCGAAGCGGTGATCATGATCAGGGGATTGGCACTTGGATCCAACGACAAGACGACAAGGTGCATGCAGCCGAGACGGAACGCGGTGCCTGAGTACGTGACTGGCCAATAATAACTCGCCGAAGCGGTGCCCTGGGGATGCATGGTTGGGGCCAACGACAACAAGACAAGGAGGGTGTGCGGTCCGGCAGTTGGTTCAGCGAGTGGGAACTGTTGGGGTAATTTAAAAGTGATTGGGACACCCAGGAGAGTCTAGCTTGCGCTTACTCAGTTGTCAGAGATGTTTCAGAGATTAGCACCGCTTGCAAGGTCTGCTCTGGATGCGTCCGTGTTTTGCTTTTTGTAAGTGGCGCCGCTTATATGGGTCATTCTACACCTGCCGTTGTCCGACACTTTGTGTTTGATTTTGTTTCATACTCTCCATCCCTTTGTACACTATATATAGGTGTTCTTTCTTCCTGTACTTCGCCTACTTTCTTTGGTTCGTTTCTTTCTTCTTGTTTATACTAGCTTCATGGTTCATTATTCCTGCTGTCGTAATGGGCCGCGGCATCCGGGTCGGCCTCCTCGGCTGCGTGGAGCTGTCGTTGGTCGTCGTCCTCCTGCTCCGCCCGGTGTTGGCACTGCAGCAGTGAGCACGAGGCCATGCAGTGGTTCACGCAGCGCGCGGCGGAGGTGTAGGTGGCTCGCAGTTCTGCCGCTGGCGGTGGGCATCGGCACAGCTCTCGTGTGATCGCGTCTAGGCCAAGCTCACAATGCGATGGCGGGTTGCGCGTGCGCGCGGTGACCATGAGTGGCGACGTGCGGTGTGGATGCAACATGTAGCAACGGGCAGTACTGGCAGCGGGGATGTTTCCAACCTCTCCTATCCCTCTTCTGATGTGGAGAATGGCGGCTCGGCACGGGACGCGACAGTGCGGCCGCCGGCGCCCTGCATCCTCCACCGGTGTCTCATGTATGTGCCCCTAGCCTCCTTCCTCCTACTATCTTCACTGCCTCCGTTGCAGTCGATGGATGTCCACATGCCAGACAACAGGCGCAGCAGCGACCATGGTCAGACCCGCGACTCCCGCCCCGCCAGTCGTAGACACTTCTTCTTGTGGCTTACTGCTTTCCCTGCAGGTGGAGCTCAAGTGCTCAATGTGGAGGAGCTCGCCATGGGCTAAGCATCGTTCTGGGCGCAGCTGACCGCCCTGCGCGACGACTGCTCCGACGCAGGCCAAGTGTTCGGCGTAATGTCTGAACGGTTGCAGGCAAAAATAATCAGCTCAGTCCGGAAATTATGTTGCTATATACTTGTGTTCTTTCCTGATGCTTACTTTGTATGAGCAATCTCTCTCTCCCTCACTTTTGGGCGGCACAATCTTTGTGAATTCAGAAGCTTGCAGGAGCATCAGTTGAATCATTTGGCGCTAAAGCTAAAGCTTGTGGAACTCTTTCTGTGCTGGCCTCACTGTCGAATAAAGGTATCATTTTTCAGGAACATTCGTCAAAGTTATGTTTATCTATTTTCCAATTTTTTTAAATAAAAATTAATAAGTGTTGCAAGATCATGGCTGCTAAGAGGTTACTCTAAAAACTAGGCATTTTGAATAGTGAGATGGTCTTTAATTTTCAGTGTTAAGTAAAGATTCAGATATTCAGTCAAGTTGCTTGAAAGCTGGGTCTAATGCATTTCTGATCATAAGCAGGGCATTTTGAATAGAATGGGACGCTTTTCAGTTTTCTTAGTGTCAAGTAAGCATTCAATTAGATGGGTATAGTACATTTCTGATTAAGTACTGGAAACCGTAAGAGTTGAGCAGAAAATAGTACACAAACTTAATTCCACACTTTAATATCCAACCAAAGTACAGCCTGGTCTTTTGCTGAAAGTGTTGTTGTTCAGTAAAATCGTTCTTTGGTACTATAATGTAATTCCACGCTTTCATATTCAACCAAAGTACACCTTGATCTTTTCCTGCAAGTGCTATTGTTCAGTAAAATCATTCTTTAGTATAATGGGGCAGAATCTCGATACACTGATGGTAGATCCTGTAATCGTGTACCTGCCAAATATATAACTCATTCCATTTATACATAGAGTACCTTTGTGGTGCCATGTTAAATAAGGGTGGCCATTTTTGCATGACGGACAGTTGAGTGAAAAATTGATATGGATTCATATCAGAACTCATGTAACGTAAGTGATTTCTTCTAATTATTTTGTGCAAATATCTTACGATCTTATTTTTTCTGGGTTATCATTGGTCAGCTTACAACGATCAAAATCCCTTCCCCTGTCGTGCTTCCACTATCTTCTGTAAGATCCTTGAATTGCTTTATTTCATGGTTTCGGTTGTGAATGAATTTGGAAGGATCACAAAGTAGTCTTTAGTTCAGTTTGTCCATTTATACTTTTATAGTGTTGATGCATCTAGCTACGTGTTCCTTTATTTTGCTGTAAAATGAAATAGCATTTTTTTTGTCGTTTAATTCTTCAAGATATTTAATGATGTGATCTGAAACTTGCAGCTTTGTTCTATTATGGAGAGCTGGGAGTTTTAGGGATAAAATCAGCCACACTGCTCCAAACAAGCGAACAGAGAAATCAGTTAGCATGTAACATCTCATCATGCTCCTGTCAACGAAATAAGTAGCATCTATATAACATCTCCTCATACTCTTCTCAATGAATTAACTTTAGATTTGACAGTAGTTTCTATTGAACATTTGTTTAACTTCTTTGTTTCTTTTCAGTGTAAACTATAATAGAGGAGTATATCACACAAATGCTATGTGGGAAGAGGTATTTACAATTGAAAATATTAAGGAAATTTACTAACAGCGCATCATTACTTGCCTTATTATGACTGTACAATTTCACAAACATATCTTCTATATTGAATCACATCGGATTGAAAAAAAGGTATCTCAACTCAGCAACACCTCACACAACATCACAAATTTCATTAGCAATGTCGAACCAATTTCACAGCAATGAATCAACAGGGCGCGGCGTGCCGCCGCGCGGGCATAGCTAGTAGGACCTAGTGCAGGGCCGATCCTTGGTCCGGAGCTCTCCCACGCGGTCAAGCTCAGAGGCTAAACAAGGTGACATGGAGCATGCTGTCGAGAGCATTCTTGCGGCGCAAGATGTTCTCGACGAGGCAAAGCCTGCCTTTGCCCATGTAGGTAAGAGCAACTCCAATGGGCCGGGTCGGCACATTTATCCGCTTTATGTCTGTTTGGTTCGGCCGCCCGCCTGGCGTCCGCCCTGTTTTGCATTTGGATCGGTAGCGCGCCCAACGCGCCGACCCATTTTCATGTCCGCACTCAATTTTTAAAAAAGGCCTGTGGCCATAGATCATGCCAGCAGCCATGTCTCATGTTGACACCATGCCAGCGCTGGCATAAATTGCCAGCTTCAAAAAATATCACCACACAGTTCATGATGGCGCACTCGTCAGCGGCCGGCACACATGCTAGCACACAAAAAGGGGTGGGACTTGAGTTCGACCACGCCATCACGGCCCCGTGGTCATGCCAGCACGCAAGCCGGCATACAAAAAAGAAGACGCTCGCGGCCACAAGATCACTCATCGGTGAACTTGAGCATGTCAGCCTGAATTTTCTCGAACCACGGCCTCTTCCTTGGCGACACGGTGTTGAGATACACCTTCATGATATCCACCCCGGTCATCATGGTCGCGAGTGCCACTTCTTTGGCCTTGGTCTTGGCGTTGGCGGCCTCGATCTCGAGCATCTTGGCTTGCTTCTCTGCCTCCAACTCAAGCATCTTGGCTTGCTTCTTCACGTCCATCTCTAGCCTCCTTATTTGGATCTCCATGGAGGCGTTCATTTGCTCATCTTTGAAACGGTGGCGCTCCTCCTCTCTTGAGTCCTTCTTGTTCATCATGCCCTCCACGCTTGCGACCAAGGTGTTCGATGCCGCATCCCGCTTGTCCTCCTTGGAGTTGGTCTTCCCCCGTGGCCGAGCCGGCTCACCATCCCCAACCTCCTCCATAGCTTCCTTCCTCCCGCGCGACTTAAGGGCGGCATATTGCGCCTTGAACATCTCCTCGTCTTTTATGACCCTAAAGCAATGGGAGAGGTTGAAGCACTTGCTGTTGTGTTGGACCTTGAATGCCTCCAAAGCTTGAAATGCCTACAAATGTTTTCATGCAAGCATGTTGACACAAATGTTATGCAAATGAACACGCAAGCATGAACTTGATGGCACAAAAGAGGACGGTTTTCTGCCATACCTTGTCTTGCATGCCAATGCCACTCATGGGGCGGGCCTTGACGCTCTCAAGAGTGGGACAAAACTTGTTGCACTCTTGTTGGATCACTCTCCATTGCTTCGAAATGGACACCCACCGACGCGTGCTCACAATTTGGTAAGGAGGAAACTTCTTAAGCTCATGAAACTCTCGGTGGACATGAATCCAACAAGTCGAATGCTTTTGTTCAGCGCCGGTCTTGGGGTCTTGTCCAATGTCTCTCCAACACTCGCAAAGAAGCTTGTCCTCGGCCGCCGTGTATACCTTCGTGCGCTTTCTCGGCTTCGGCCCGACGGCTTGGTTGGCGAGCTCGTCCTCAAACAAAGGCTCCACTTTGATGTAACACTCGTCATCTTCCTCTTGCCCATATTCGTTCGAAAACTCGTGGTCAATTGGGAAGCCGTCCAGTTCCATGCCGACCTGATCACGCATGAAGGCCAACTGATCGGGATCATAGCCAGCGCCCGGCGTGAACGCCCCGTGGTCGTCCTGGATTTGTGTCTCGTCGGGGTCGTAGCCAGCGGCCGGCGCACCGCCCTCAAAGATGAGGTTCTGCATGTAGTCCTTGTCACCAGCGGCCGACATTTCGTCGAACAGGTTGCGGGCGTCCGGTACCATGTTGGCCGGCATCTGTGGCATGCGTTTCCTTGCGCCTCCGGATGACGAGCCACCGACTACCAGTGTGGCATTGAGGTCAATGGGCACGGGCGCGGGCGTGGAAGGCGCCACCACGCTCATGTCGGGCGAGCACTCCCGGAGAGGCGGGAGGCCTGCGGGTACACATGGAAGTCGGGCACCGGGGTGCAAGCTGACGCGCAGGGCGAGTCGGGCAGCACCATCCGAGGGAACGCGGATGAGCCGGTGCTGACCGCGGTGGCCACGGCGACGTTGATGAGGCTGTGCTGGCCAGGGTTTAACCCTAGCATATAGAGCGCCTCCCTCGTTGCCGCCGCGACGCGGGAGTTGGGGACCTCCTGCTGCGTGGTGGCGGCGACGTGAAAGCCGAGACGGCTTCACCCCTCGTGTCTGCGGCGTGCCTCCGACCCTTCCTCTTGGCCGACTCCGCCGCCCGTTGTTTGGGCATCAGCGCCTTCTTTGGCTTGGTCGCGGTGGCGGTCTTGTGCGGGGCACGAGGCTTGCCTTTGCCGGAGGGGGTGGTCTTCATGCCGGACGGGGTGAGGGAGGCGAGCCCAGCGGCGGCATCAAGGTCGAGGTCGTCGTCCATGGCGGGTGTGGGGCAGGAGCGCATGCGGGCGGGAGGGTTTTGGGGAAAATGGTGGGAAATGATGTTGGCTGCCACCGACCGGCGGGCCCAGGGAGAGGAGTAGGCGCGCGCGCATCCGTCTCGTGTCCGCGTCGACGCAAATCCGGCTCAAAAATGGGCCAGGAATGGGTCACCCGCGAACGAAAAGCGGACGCGCGTCCGTTTGGGTGGGCGCGTTGGGCTTTCTTTTGTGTCCGCGCCGACCCAAACGGACGGCAGCGGATGAAATGGGTCGCCCCGTTGGAGTTGCTCTAAGAGCTTCTCCACTCATTCCCCCCCCAGCGCACTCGGCGAATGCGTTTTGGCCTATGCACTGACGGTTTTTTCGCCCCTGGGGGCGATTCAGTTACCAGCCGCACCCTAGGTTTCGGCCTCAAGATGCACATAAATTCAAACTTGTCTTCCCACTGCCAAAAAAAGGCCACAAGTTTGGAGATCATCAACGATCTGCCACAGTCCAGCGATCACCATGCCACAGTTCGGCGATCAAACATACACGAAAGTTCGACGTTCAAAAGAAAGGACACGTAGACAAAGGAATGCATCAGACGGCGGGCTCCTCTAGCGTGGGACTGGCCGCCGCCAGCGTGCTCGGCGTCGGCGTGGCTTCGGTGCTCGGGCTGGTCGGCGTCGGCGTGGCTTCTGCGCTTCGTGTCGGTGTGGCTTCATCGCTTGGGCTGGGCGTCGGCGTTGGGGTCGGCATGGGCATAGGTGTGGCGGTCGATCGAAGGCATATGGTTCAAGATGAGGCCGCGCTCTGACAAGTACCACGCCTTGACCTGCTCGTCCATCGTCGACATGTCCGCCCCATCAAGAATGCCAGGTCGATGTTCCTCTTCTTCGCTGCGATGTTTTTCCGGAGTAGGTCGAGTTTGATGGCGCTAGTCGTCATCAACGCCGACCACCGAGCGTCGGATTTCTCCTCCCTCCTTGCGGCCCTGCTCTTGGTGTCGGTGATGCACTGCTCGATCGATGATTGAAGCTGTTCGGTAGCTGGTGTTGCGTTCCTCGCCGTCTGAGCTCTTTTGTTGCTGTCAGGGCGCCCATCCGCCCCGTACGAGGCGGGCGCGTCTGGCTTGTAGGTCTCCTTGGCCTTGGCGAGGGTGAGCCGGACATCCCTCCACTTCTCGCATGACTTGATCCAGGAAAACACGTGAAGGAACTTGAACTCTTGGTCGTTGCTGTCCCGGCGGTACATGTTGAACATCCGGACCATCTGCGTAGCAAAAGAACAAGTGTCGACGACGTGCACGGCGAAAGAAGTGAGCCTGCGGCTGGATATACCTAACCCTCGACGTTGGCGCCGCTTTCTAGGCGAGCCGCTTTCTAGGCGAGCCGCGATCTCCTCAATGATCCCATGCCATTTTTTGCAGGCCGCCTGGATGATCGCCCAATGGTTTGCCATGGCTTTTCGCCGCGCTGCATGTGGATGGTGGCGAAGTAGGGGTCGACCAGCTTGCGCTCATCGAACACCAACTTGATCTGTCTCCAGTACGCACCGACGTTTTGGTTCACGCCGGTGATCGGTTCGATGTGGTCTTCCATGTTTCGGCGAGTCAATCGTCTTCTTTGGACGTCCACTTGACGCGCGGCTCGCCTGTCCTGGCATTGCCCTCCTGCTTCTTCTTTCCCCCTTTCCTCGCCTGCGCTGGTGCTGGCTCCATCTCCTCCTCCTTCTCCTCATCCTCCTCCTCAGCATCATCGAGCTCCTCGTCCATGTCGACGGCGGTATCCATTGTGTCGTCTAGCGCATGGAACCCGGGGTAGGAGACGGCGGCGACCGAGCCGCTAGTGATGATCTTGTCCAGGTCGGCCTCGGTCGCGCTGGGGTTGCCGAAATGTGGCGCCGAGGCTTGTGAGAAGGTTTGGGCTCCCCGGCGCAAAGGCGGCGTCGACGAGGCTGAGTACGCCGGTGGCGAGTAGTTGTACTGGGCGTGGAGGCCGGCGAACGCGGGCGAGGGAGTGCGCTGGTTGGGGTTCAGATCGGAGGGTGGGCACGCGGCGACGCGCCATGTGGGAACGTGATGTTGGAGTTGAATCCATCACGCACGTCGCCGTCGGAGTAGCCAGGCGAGGGTGCGTACCCCCAGGGCGGCGCCGAGAAGTTTAACAGCGACGGGACGCTCTGTTGGCTCTCCACATAGCTTGCGGGGCATGGCCGGGCGGATTCATCATCCCCACGTGAGACGCCTCTGCCTGCTCCACCGCCGCCGCCGTGTCCCTGGCCTTCTTGGCGTTGAGCCTGTTCCGCCGGTTGGTGGTGACAGCCTCCCGGCGCTGAACCTCCGCCCTCCACTCGGTGTTGGACATGCTCGGTGGTTTTGCCTGCGGCGCCCTCGGCTTCCTCTGTTTCGACTGGGTGGAATCGGCAGTTGCGGCGGAGTGAGTGGCCGAATACTTCTTCGGCGGCAATGCCGGCCGGATGGCGGGTAGTGGGAGAAGAATGATGGGAGTGGCGGGGCAGAAGGGGGAAGCAATGAGGAAATGGAGGGAAGGGGGAAACGGCGGGAAAAGGCCTATCTATCGCCGACAGAGCGGGCCCACATACCTTTTCACTTTGGTCGGCGCCCCCAGGTGCCCCCCCGGGGAACTGGGTTCGGCTCGAGTTCGCCGGCTGTTATTTCGCCCAAACCAACGGTAAACAAGGACCGGGGGGGGGGGGCGACTGGGCCAATTTTTTGCCGCCGGTGCTAAAAAAAGGCGCCCTGGGAGGCCTCTTTGGGAGGCCAGTGGAGATGCTCTAAGGGTGATCTTCAGGTACCGACCGCCGGTCACCACATCTCCTCATTGTTGTGGTGGAACAACTTCTCCTTGAGCATCCCGCAATCCGGCGGCCGGACGGCGGTAGTGCTGCGAGAGGCGACTAGGCAGCACCAGACGTATCCTTCCTCCTTGTGATAGATCCCAAGTTCCCAACCCACACATCCAAGTAGGCGTCGAAGTATGTCTGGCCTTTGAAAGGCAGAACCCAATCCCCGAGCTCCTTCCACGAGCCATTGCTGGTGTCCAAGCTGTAAGATGTATTTTCTGGAAGTGTTCCTACTCCTCCGTAGAGGAGCCGCGGGGTTTTATTGATCGAGGGCAGGAATCACCCCTGCCGTGGTTTACAAGTCTTCTACCGATCGCTTGGATTCGGTAGGATAAGAGATAGGAGGTTACAAGGGAGAGGAACAGATAAGTAGTTGAGATTACAATCAAATATATCTCCAAGTCTAACACCCTCCCTTAATTTGAACTACCTATCCTAGATTAAGATTATTCTTGAATGCTTCAAACGGCTTGTACGGTAGAGCTTTGGTGAACCCATCAGCTACTTGATCTTTGGAAGGAATAAAATGTATCTCCAACTTCTTCTCTGCAACTCTTTCTCGTACAAAGTGAAAGTCTATTTCGATGTGCTTGGTTCTGGCATGAAAAACAGGATTGACACTTAAATAAGTAGCACCCAAGTTATCACACCATAGACATGAAGCATGATGTTGCTTTACACCCAATTCTTCAAGCAAAGACTCAACAAAAATAATCTCTGCAGTAGCATTTGCCAATGATTTATACTCGGCTTCAGTACTTGACCTTGACACTGTTGCTTGTTTCCTGGCACTCCATGAAATGAGGTTAGAACCAAAGAAAACAACAAACCCTCCTGTGGATTTTCTATCATCACTGCAGCCTGCCCAATCTGCATTAGAAAAAGCACTAACAAGTGTAGAATTGGAACGTTTGAAATATAGCCCCAAACCTACAGTATGCTTAATATACCGTATGATCCTTTTGACAGCTGTCCAATGAGCAGAAGTAGGAGCATGTAGGTATTGACATACTTTGTTAACAGAAAATGAGATATATGGTCATCTCAAGGTTAAGTATTGCAAGGCTCCAACAACACTCCTGTATCTAGTACTTTCCTTTTCATTAAGTGGTTCCCCTTCATAAGATGACAATTGTTCTGATGAAGATAATGGTGTGGGTGAAGGCTTGCAATCCTTCATTCCCATCCGAGCCAAGAGTTCAGTGGCATATTTTTCCTGTTTCAACACTATACCATCCTGAGCTTTCTTAACTTCAATGCCTAGAAAGAAACTCAAATCACCAAGATCCTTTAAAGCAAATTCTGAGCTTAGATCATGTAAGAGAGCATCAATAGCATTCTGAGAAGAGCTTGCAACTATAATATCATCAACATATATGAGCACAAAGATGATAGTATTTGCCTTATTGCATATGAAGAGAGATGTGTTAGCTTTTGATGCAATAAAGCCAAGGTGTTTCAACTGCATACTTAACCTGGAATACCATGCTCTAGGTGCTTGTTTCAAGCCATATAGAGCTTTATCAAGCTTGCATACATAATGTGGTTTTTGCTTGCTTTCATAACCTGGTGGTTGCCTCATGTAGACCTCCTCTTCCAGAACACCATGCAAAAACACGTTCTTTACGTCTAGCTGTCTCAAGCTCCATCCCCTAGACACAGCAATAGCCAGCACAAGTCTTATGGTTGCAGCTTTTACCACAGGACTAAATGTATCCTCATAATCAATACCATAACGCTGCTTAAAGCCTTTAGCAACAAGACGTGCTTTATACCTATCAATGGAGCCATCTGCCTTTTTCTTGATCCTATACACCCATTTACAATCAATGATGTTTTTACCTTTCTGATATGGTACCAAATGCCATGTCTTGTTTTTCATCAGGGACATATACTCCTCATCCATAGCCTTTTTCCACTTTTGATCTCCAAATGCATCATCTAGTTTTGTTGGCTCTCCTAAAATGCACAACATACAATACGATATAGTGCCATCAGTTCTTATTTTTGGATTTCTGATACCTTTTTGTAGTCGAGTTGTGACTCTGGATGTGGTTGGTTGCTGTTGTACACGCGGGCGCACAAATTCGCTAGTTGCAGAGGATCCTGGAGAAGAGGCAGGCGTTGCCGCACCAGATCCAGCGGTCACAGGTGTGGTATGTTCTTCCACAGCTGCACCACCTATTGCCGCAGTTGATCCCGCGCCAACTGCGCCGGGTGGGCCTTCCGGCTGCATGTGCTCGCCACGCCTCGCAGTGATTGGCTGCATGCGCGGGCCGCTTGAGGGGGATCCTCCGCGTGAGGACGTGGCGGCTGCGGGATGGCTCGCTCGCGCCTGGCTCTCCAGGCCGACCGGTTCGTGATCCGACGAGGATATTCGCGCGTAATCCGAGGGAGATTGACGATCAGGGGTGGCAGGCGCCGCCAGATCATCCTCGAACGCTACGCCAGCTTCATCTTCTTCTTCTACATGAAATATGGCCTCATTTTGGATGAGATTTTGAGCATTCTGATCATTTTGAACTCTGTTTTCTTCAGGTACATGCACACACGGAAGACACGAACTGGTTCCAGCAGGAATATTATCATCATGTTGGTTTGTGCAATTGTTTCCCCCGTGATCAAAAGCTCGAAGTGTAGATGGAAGAAGTAGAATCTCTTGACGAAGAAGAGCGTCGACATTGGGATGGAGAGATTCAAAAGGGATAACTGATTCATCAAACACTACGTCTCGAGATATATAAACTCGGCCTGTGGGAACATCTAGGCACTTGACTCCTTTGTGCATAGGGCTATCGCCCCAAAACACACTTTTTTTGAACGAAACGCAAGTTTGCGTGTGTTGTACGGTCTTAGGTTCGGCCAACATGCACAACCAAAGACTCATAGAGATTTGAAGTCTGGTTTGGTTCCAAACAAACGTGTGATGGGACTTTCGAATTTGATGACTTTACTGGGTCGAATATTTATGAGATATGTGGCGGTGAGGAAAGCTTCATCCTAGAATTTTAGGGGCATGGAAGCATTGGCTAGGAGTGCTAATCCTACCTCAACAACATGATGATGTTTACGTTTAGTCGACCCGTTTTGCTGATGAGCATGGGGACAAGAGACATGGTGAGAGATTCCAATTTTTTGAAAAAAAAGAATTTAGCTTCTCATACTCACCACCCCAGTCGGTTTGCATGGCAAGAATTTTTGAGTCTAGTTGGCGTTCAACAAGATTTTGGAAGTTGGTAAAAATTTGGAAAACATCAGATCGTTTCTTTAACAAATAGATCCAGGTGAACTTGATATAATCATCAATGAAGCTAACATAGTATGAGAATCTACCAACTGATGTGGGAGCTGGTCCCCATACATCTGAGAGAATAAGCTGCAAAGGAGCTGTAGAAACACTTGTTGATATAGGATAAGGTAATTGGTGACTCTTCGCTTGCTGGCAAGCATCACAAATCGACTCAACGCTAGACTCATAAGGGAGATTATTCTTGCTAAGGACATGTTGAACTATAACTGAAGAGGGATGACCCAGACGACTATGCCACCTTGCCGAGGAAGGTTTGGTGACACTCCATGCTTGTTTATTTGACCATGATGGAGATGAAGATGATATGAGTGGATATAGGCCTCCCTCACACTTTCCTCTAAGGATGACCCTCCTCGTTGCCAAGTCCTTGATCACAAAAGAGTGAGGATAAAATATTATGAGAACATTGTTGTCAAGGGCAAAACGATGAACAGAAACAAGATTTTTGGAGGCATGTGGAACATGTAAGACATTGTTAAGATGTAGATCTTTAACGGGGGTTTTGACAATTGAATTTCCAACATGAGTAATGTCCATACCAGTTCCACTTGCCGTGTGTATCTGATCACCGCCGTGGTACCTTTCCCGCATCGTCAGCTTGTCGAGCTCCCCCGTGATATGCTCAGTGGCGCCGGAGTCAGCATACCAGTTGGTGTTGATGCCATAATTGTTGGTGACGAGGTTGGCTTCTTTCTTCTCTTCATGATCATCATCATACCGATGCCAACAGGCTCTATCTCCACCAGCATGGAACTTGTAGCAGATTTGGCATTCAGGGTAGTCGCCTTCTTGCTGTTGCTATTGTTGTGGTTGAGGGCGATACCGTTGCTGATGACAGCCACCGCCACCCCCACGACTCGGGGAAGGAGAGGAGCGGTTTCCTCGACCACGTCCTCCTATATTGCTTCGGCCACGGCCTCCCCTGCCGTGGGACTGCCCGCGCTCTCTGTAGACGGTGTTGGCAGAGGAGCGGAATCCTGCTGGACCATCGCCCAACATCTCCATCAGCTGATCAAACGCAGCGATCTACGCGAAGAGGTTGTCGACGATGATGGAGTTCTTGATGGCGCCGACTGCTGCCATGATGGGATCATAGTCCCGATCAAGGCCAGCAAGAATGTAGTCCATCATCTCCAGATCGGTTACAGGACGCCCAACCGCAGCTAGCTCGTCCCCGAGGCTTTTCATCTTGGCGATGAAAGTGTTGCTTGACATGTTTCCTTTCTTGGTGTTGGAGATGGCCATCCGTAGATTGGTTATGCGGGATTGTGACTGCACGGCGAATAAAGTGGTAAGAGAGTCCAGAGATCAAAGATATTGTCCTTATCGATGACTTGCGCCAGGATTTCCTGAGTGAGAGAGTTCAGCAGGTAGCTCAGAACCTGCTGATCCTTCGACAACCACGGACCATACAGAGGATTGGGCTTTATGGCCGTGGTTTTGTCCGCCTTGGTGACTTCTGTGGTCTTTGGCGGTGCGGCGTCGCTGCCGTCTAGGAGGCCGGTCACTTGCGTGCCTCGCAGTGCCGGCATGACCTGCGCCTTCCATAGGAGGTAGTTCCCCCTTGCGAGCTTCTCTGTTGGTGGAGCACCTAGGTTGAGGCCGACGGCGCTTGAGCTCATAGCCATGGCGATGGAAGGGTGTTAGGGTTTCTGGTTCGCTAGACGATAGGAAGAGGCGTGGCTCTGTATACCATGTAAGATGTATTTTGTGGAAGCCTTCCTACTCCTCTGTAGAGGAGCCACGGGGTTTTATTGATCGAGGGCAGGAATCACCCCTGCCGTGGTTTACAAGTCTTCTACCAATCGCTTGGATTCGGTCGGATAAGAGATAGTAGGTTACAAGGGAGAGGAAGATATAAGTAGTTGAGATTACAAACAAATATATCTCTAAGTCTAACACAAGCAATGGGTAACGGAGGCGGTGGACATGAAGATGGTGCGTCCGTCCAGGTGCAAAGCGTAGGCGACGACATCCATCCCGGTGCACGGGGGCGGTGATGGCACGGTGTTCCATATCCAATCCCTCTCTTGATCGTTCCATCTACCGTCGATGGGAGCCCACAACAGGGCCTGCAAGCTGAGCACCTGATTTGTTAAGGCGTATAGCTTTCCACAGGCAGCCATGGTGGTCCTCAAGGCAGGGACCCCATATGGAAGGGGCCGGACTACGGCCACGGCAGCGGTCCTAGTGTTGTAGACGATGGTTGGGGGAGCATAATTGCGGTCGCCGGAGTGGTAATAACATGGATCAGGTGTGGCGAAGATGCCGGCGCCCAGAGCGGCGAAGTCCATGGGGCGCACACCGGCGAGTTCATCCGGACGGCAGCGGGCTCGGGAAGCTCACGCTCTCCTGCTCTTCCTGAGTCGTCCGAGATGTCGTCGGCGTCAAGCTTGTACATGTTGTAGCCGCTCGTCGAGTCATCCAGCACCAAAATAAAGGTGTTGCTTCCGCTGTGGCCTGCTACGTGCTGCGCAATCGCAATCGCAGTCCCAATCCCGCGGCCGCAGTTTTGACAACATGGAGGAGGACCCCTTGTCGTGGTCCTAAGACTAACAGTAGAAAGGGGGGTAGGTATGGAGAGGCAAGATCTTAGGTATGATGAAGGTGTACACACGAGGTTTACGAGTTCAGGCCCTTCTCGGAGGAAGTAATAGCCCTACGTCTCGGTGCCCGGAGGCGGTCGATTGGATTGTGTGTGTTGAATTACAGGGGGTGCGAACCCTTGTCCCAGAGGAGGGTGGCGGCTTATATAGAGTGCGCCAAGACCCTAGCCCGCCTCCATTACAAGGGGCTTAATGTACATAAAGTAAGGGGCGTTACTGGTAATGCCAGTCTTAAGTACTCTTAATGCTCATAAAGACTTAGGAGTGAATGTCCGGCCATTGCATGCTCTTCCGACTCCTGATCTTTTCTATAGTCGAGTGACTCCCCATATCGTTGAGTGACGGTAGGGGGTGACCGTCGAGTGATTTTATTGTCGAGTGGATTGCACTCGATGTACTCGACTGGTGTTCTTCTGTTGACTCTTGGTCTTTTTATCTTCTGGGGTAGTGTACTTGGGTAGGACGTATAGGTCGGGCATATGACCCTACCCCAGGTCTATATCGTCGTCAGTAGCCCCCGAATGGATTAAGGTGCGAGTGGAAAGTAGATTGAAGTTGAACCTGCTCCAAGCTTCGGGCATTCACGAGTGCTTTCTGCAAATCTAAACGCCTGCGTCGGTATTTTGGTGTTGACTCAGTCGCCTTGATCCATTCAATAAGCCGTCGACAGAACTGGTGACATCAAGCGTCGAGTGTTGTGTTAGAGCGCGAGATCTTGGGCATGATTGTCTGCGGCGCATCCCAGATTTCGCGGGATACGAATTTTTGGATAAGCGCGCAGGCCGGAGAGTGCCAAAACAGGCGGCTCAGATAAGTAGCAATGCCTCGATTACCATGCTACCTTTTTCGCCACGTACGCTGCGCGCAACTGTTGGAGGATTTGATGGGATTGCCTGGGTGCACGTGTTAGTCACTCGGAAGTGGCCCTTTATAAGGTGACGGGACCGAGGCGCTTGCACTGTGCATGCCTGTTCCTCCTTCTTTCTCCTTTATTCCTCCACCGCTCCCAGCGCCTCCGCTCTCGACGCCACTGATGGTGTCCTGGACTAGGGGGTACTCACCACGTCGTCCCCTGATTAGTTAGATTGGGCCGAGGACCCCCATGGCCGTATACTCATGGGCCAGTTTGGACAGTTGCCACATACAAGGAAGATTTCACAAGACTTGGTGATCAAGACAAGGACTCCTCCCCCACCGGCGTATTCGGCTAGGACTCTTGTTATCCTAGGCCTCTAGTACATTATATAAACCGAGGCTAGGCTAGTCGATAGAGGATCATTATTATGACATTACTCATCATACCTCTATGGTTTAGACCACAACATATGATCTCAAGGTAGACCAACTCTTGTAACCCCTATATTCATTATAGTCAATCAAGCAGCATGTAGGGTATTATCTCATCAAGAGAGCCCGAAGCTAGGTAAAATCCAATGTTCATGTTACCATTGATCCTAAGACACACTGCTTGGGACCCCCTACCCGAGATCCGCCGGTTTTGACACCGACATTGGTGCTTTCATTGAGAGTTCCGCTGTGTGATCGGCAACAGGATCAATGGCTCGACTGCAGGTCAACTGCGACGTCGGCTTCTTCGTCACCAGCTCGACTGGTCACCTGGGCTTGACCGAGGACTGCTCCCTACCTCCGATCGTCATGTTCGAATGAGGGCCTCCATCAACATCAACTCCGATCTCTATCAAGATCATGGAGGAGTCATCCATGGAGCTCGGGGGCTCAACTTCAACATTGCCCTCAGGCGACTGTGATGTTTTTCTGGACAGCAAACTTGTATCCGCCGCCACCGCCTCCTCGAGTGTTGCCTAAACGATTGTTTCGGCAGAATTATGCGGAATTAAGTCTAGAACAACCCTGCAAAAATTTCATCGAGTTCTGATGGAGGAATCTCCGGCAATCTCCGATATACCGGAGCCCTGTTGAATCTGGACGAGAATCCGGACGAGTTTGGAGCGGGGTGTCCAGCATCTAGCTCGGACGTCCTTTGGAAGACCCAACCGTTGATCGGCTGTGGAGTTCCCATATCTACCACCTTCCAAAAATTCAGCTCGATCCGACCGTCCAAACTCCGGGAACCTTCCGATTAGTGCATCACTTTTCGGATCTGTTTTCTGCGCAAGAAAGAATCCGACCCAAGTTCTTCTTCTTTGCGAATGGGATTTCGGACATCCTGTTTTAAGGACGTTTTTCATATGGGGTATTGTGTTTTATTCTCAAACACATCCCACTAGTATTAAAAGTATTCTTACAATACGAACTTCACCATCGCGCCGGTGTTAAACCAGCTCAACAACATCACTCCACGGCGGCCGACCTGCGTTAGACATGTTGTCGCTTTGTTGAGCCGAGCTCAACTTCTTCGGGTCATCATCTCGGCCAGCCGAACAATAGTTCGGCATCGCGGAGGATAAATCGTCACCAACATCTCCGCCCCACAGATTACACGGAGCGGGCACATCGGCATCGCCGCACGGTCACTTCATCAAGCCAACATTGACCGCATCACAAGTTACGACCTGCCTCGGCATAGCCGCACTGTTGCTTCTTCAAGCCGATGTCCATCACGCCGAACTACTTCAACACCCCGTCTGACACGGCATCTGCAACGTCTCCTTATCGACTTGCTCCATCACCTCGGCTAGACCGAGTACTTCGCCATCTCTTCATCAACTTACTTCAGAGACTTCGGCGTCACCAGCCGACCAGCTTCATCACATTAGCTGGACCACGGGCTTCGCCGGGGCGAGCCAACCTTTGCCAGGATCGCCGTGCCATCGCTTCATCACCCATCAGGCAATGGGTGTGAGGATCGAGTCCCAATTTTGGGAGTAACCTTTCTTCGAACCACTACAACAAATAAACCAGGTGCTATTAATCCTAGCGATTTTTGCTTGTTCGGGTTTATTTTTCCCAAAGAATTATTACTCTGCTTTGTTCCATCATCTATACACAGGTTTATCAAATGGTGGCCGCATTAATGATGGTTGCGAGGTGGTTCAATCAGTTTCGGTGCTAGTTCGGCGAACGCCGTATCCGAAACTCGGACCGACCTGTGAATTCGGGCTTTGTCATGCCTTCATTGCGTCACGCCGACGCCCTGCATCAACACTGACCTCGACGCTCAGGTCATATCTCTTTCATTATTTACTTCACTTGTATTAAACAAGTAGAAGAATTTTTTTCACATTATTATCTTTATTTGTCATTTCTTTTGGTTTGCACTATTTTATCTGTGCAGCCAATTGACTAAGACTGAGCCGTGTTGTCGCCTTGGCGCGCCGAGCTCCATTACCGCGGCTGGACTAGGGGCTTCATCTTCTCGGAGTGCCGGACTCTCTGCTCGGCCGCCTTGGGAACAGCCTGGGGGCTGGAACCTTGTCCCACATCAAGCTCGGACCACGTCATCAATGCCGAACATATCAACCAGCTAAGTTGCTTTCATGCCCAAAAACTTTCAGTATTAAATTTTGTTCGGTTTGAACAAGCATTATACTTTTTTGGCAAAAAGTTGCTTGTGAAAAACTTCCCTGTCCAAACTTTGTTTGTGACACACATATTCAAATACCCCGTTTACTTGGGGGCTCCCTTGATGGAGCTTTTCCTCTTGCATATGATTATACTTGTATGGCTTCGTTCCTTGTTCGTGTATTACGCCACAATATGCACCATGTTGACTTAAGCGACTTGCAAGTTGGGTTGCCTGGCTCCTGTGCTTACCCCTACGTTCCCGATTGTTCGGCTAGGGAGTAAAGGGAGCACCTCTGCGATTGTCACAATCGGTTCATCCGAGCCGGACCTCAGATTGGGTGAAGCCGAAAGCTAGCGCTCTTACTGTTTTCAACAATGGTCGGCACACAGCGGAACTCATGAGTACAAAAAATCTATGGCACAAGTCTCATAATGACAATGAGCACCGAAGAAAGGTATCGGTGGGGATACTATTTCCTTCGAAGATGCTTCTTACACTTTGTTAGTAATATAGCATTAGTTCCCTGAGCGCGCTTTGTCTGTTACAGCCTTATGGCCTGATTGCCTAGTTATCGGAAACACCGTCGATACTCTTGATAGGTGGAGTACATAACACTTTTCGGTCCTCGACCGAAGAGGGAGAAGCCGACGGTCGGTTAACACACGTATAAAGTTCGGGTGAACACATATATGATATAAGTACTTCGGTACATACAATCATTATACATAATATTCTTTTTACCCATGTCACTTTGGGGCTCTTAAATTTATGAGCTGTTTTATAATAAGTGTTCTTCTTCCTAGTCGTTGCAAAGTTTTTTTCTATCACTCCTTTTTTCGACGCAAGTGTGTGGTCAATAGCCCGATTTCCCTCTCATCCACCTTAGGGATAGGAGGTTGAAGTCGTAGGCTGACCCACTTGAAGTCTTGAGATAGGATGTGTCATGTTAAAGCACGACAAAAGCACATTTTTTCTCTAAGACCAATTTTCTGATTGGCACCGAACAATTAATCTAGTTTGGACGTCGAGTTTTTACTGACGTTTTTGTGTTAGTTTTCCAATCCTATGGCACTTTTCAACTATTTGTGTGTTTTCCGCATAAGTCTCGCAGTGCAACGCCGGACACCTTTAGAGATTCGGCAAAAAATCTCGGATATTGCTATATATGCATCGGTTTCAAATTGTGTCTTCGGTGGATAGTTGGGTTGCCCGGCTCCTGTGCTTGCCTCCTACATTCCGCTTTGTTCGGTTAGGTGTGCAAAAGGAGAACCACTGCGATTGTGCTTCCAGCTCGCATGGTTAAGCACCTCGGTGGAGAAAGCCGAAAACTGACTGTCATAATTAAGCATAAACCGGTCAGTGATCCGATGGCTATATTAAATGACGGGCCGTTCATAGCATTGGCCGAAGTGTTTACGGCTTGACCTAGGTTGTCGCCGAACACTAAGCGGGGGGCTACTTGCTGGCCTCCCAACTTTAAGCTCCTATGACTAAGTGAAAGTCGTAAAGCCCGCATATCTGATTGCCTTGTTTCCACCAACACAACCGCCTTCGGGCACCGAGACGTCGGCTAAGGGTTGTTTTGTTATTTCGGAAACACCTTGCGTAGCATCTACAAGGGGGTAGAAGCCGACGATGGGCCACTTTCATATTATAAACGGTCACAACGGAAGTGAAAATTTGGGTTCATCTAGACCACAGAGTTTGGAAGCTTTTCCTGAACTAAAATCCTCAGTATTTTCCTCCCACATTGATCGGAGCTGAGGTTTCATGATCATGCTTAGCATGAAAACCCAAAGAAAGGAACCGATAGTGGGACTATTTTCTTTGGACGATGTTTCTTATGTTAAACAATAATATAACATGTCTCTCTGCGTACCTTTGTTTATAAAACCGCATGGCCGGATTGCCTTGTTTGCCACAAATCTTTGCCCTCATAAAGGCTTCATAAAGTGGGACAAATACTCCCCGGCTACTGGCCGAGGAGGTTGAAGCCGATGGCCGGTCAACAAAGTTCTGTACAATGCTGATCCGAGCATTAGTGATGTAGAGTACTTGGATACATAGAATCATTACACATAATTTGTGATTTTACTTTGGATATCAATCCTTAATTCGGCCACCCGTGCCCACATTAAGGCTCGGGGGCTACTGGGCTTCGTGCTTATTATTTACAAATATTAAAGGGGTACATCGATCCCCTGATCTAGTGTCGCCACCCGACCAGTGTCTCGGGGGCTACTGCATTGACAATCCAATGCAGAAAATTTAAAGTGCAGTATAGTTTTCGAGGAGATTATTATCCTCAGGATGGTCGGCCGCACCCAACCTGAGTCTCGAAGACTTTGCACACCACGTTTCTATTCCTATGTATGATGCCGAGCTAGGAATTGATCCTCAGGCTGATTTCGCACATCGACCTGAGTCTCAGGGGCAACTAGGATCAGCGGTTTCATGTTTTCCTTCAGGTGCATCTCGGGTTTTAGACCGACGCACATACCTTGAGGGCTACTAGCTATATATCTCAGTAGAGAATAAATTGCACCAATCAAAAAATCAGCCCGCAGACAGGGGTGGTGCACCACCTCGGAAGCAGTCCGACATTAAGCTCGGGCTCCAGTGGCTGGCTCCATAGAGGGCATTTCCGGCATTAAGCTCCGCTAAACTCCTTCAACTTTTTGAACCCAGATGATCTATGACATCTCGGATATAGTCCGGTGTTGGAGCTCGGATACAGTTCGGCGTTGGAGCTTGGACACAGTCCGGCATTAGAGCTTGGATATATTCTGGCGTTGGAGCTCGGAAGCAGTTCGGCGTTGGTGCTTGGCTGCAAAAGATACCTCGAATGCAATCCGGCGTTGGAGCTCGGACGCAAGAGGACGCTGCTGCCCGGGAATAACTTCAAACCTGAAGTGCGGCATAATGATAATAAGGCATTGATAAAGGCCGGAAACTTAAAGGGGCTCCTCGGATACCCGACATATAAACTCTTCGGATTTACTTTGCGATCCTCAAGATCGAAGATGAGAAGATTTGTTGAACCAGTTTTCAAGACCGACGACCGAAGATGAAGAACAGTTTGGAAGAATCAAGGAGCGTCCCCAACTTGAAGACTAGTTCAGGGGGCTACTGACGGTGTCCTGGACTAGGGGGTACTCACCACGTCGTCCCCCGATCAGTTAGATTGGACCGAGGACCCCCATGGCCATATACTCATGGGCCAGTTCAGACAGTTGCCGCATACAAGGAAGATTTCACAAGACTTGGTGATCAAGACAAGGACTCCTCCCCTAATGGCGTATTCGGCTAGGACTCTTGTTATCCTAGGCCTCTGGTACATTATATAAACCGAGGCTAGGCTAGTCGATAGAGGATCATTATTATGACATTACTCATCATACCTCTAGGGTTTAGACCACAACATATGATCTCGAGGTAGATCAACTCTTGTAACATCTATATTCATTATAGTCAATCAAGCAGCATGTAGGGTATTATCTCATCAAGAGAGCCCGAAGCTGGGTAAAATCCCGTGTTCATGTTACCATTGATCCTAAGACACACTGCTTGGGACCCCCTACCCGAGATCCGCCGGTTTTGACACCGACAGCTGCTGCTCCCACGCCATGGTGAAGGACAAAACGGAGGCGTTGGAGCGCGCTAAGAAGGCGACGGGGGCGGCGAAGGGCAAGAAGCAGCAACGCGGGTCATCGTCGCGCGCGAGGCTACCGCCGGGCTAGATCCAGGGCGATTGGATCCGGTCTTCGATTCGGCATGCAGATCTGGACGAGCTGGCGGAGTCTGGGTTAATCGCCAAGGGAGCAGCAAGGCTGCTGGAGGGGGAGATGAGTCCCCAGCCTCAACCGGGTGAGTGCGTTCTGCTCGCCACCCACGTCGACCGCGGCTTTTCGCTTCCTCCGCATCCTTTCTTCCGGGGGTTCCTGAACTTTTTCGGTGCTCAACTCCACCATTTCTCTCCCAACACCATCACGTATTTAGCTGCGTTTGTATCGATGTGCGAGAACTTCTTAGGATGTCGACCGCATTGGGGTCTCTTCAAACACATCTTCACCATTCGTTCGCAGTCTGTAAAAAAGGCGAAGTCGAGTGACTCGAAAACCCATGTCATCCAGATGTGTGGGTGCTTAGCTACCCAAAAGAGGAATAGGAGTGCCTTTCCTGCCATGACTCTCCCTGACTCCGTTAGAGGCTGGCAGTCGACCTGGTTCTATTGCCAGGACGTCGCAGCTCCAGGTCAGTCGACTGGTCTTCCCCACTTCTCGTTTGACCGTGTTCAGACCCCTACTCCACTTAAAGTGATCGCTGATGAGACCATGGAGACGAGGATGTTGGTGGATAGGGTGGTTCAGCTCATCAATGAGGGCGTTACGGGTCTGGATCTGCTGGAGGTGTTCCTCAGTCGACGCATTCAGCCTCTCCAGGCTCGTGATCACCCGATGTGGCTGTATTCCGGACCGGACGACACCGCTCGGGTCCATCTAGAAGAAGTGCTGTCTGAAACTGTAGCCTTGTGGCTGAGGAGTATCACAGGCAACCAGGACAACCCCAGAGGATCCAGGCGAGTCGTCCCCTTCAGCGACGGGAACCCGCCTAACAAGGTATATTTTTTCCGACTGCTTCCTGGTCGCGCTCTGACTGTACTTGATGTCGACTGACTCTGACTCGACCGATTTATTCTGCAGGTATTTACTGAGATGCATTCAATGCCCAACAGCGAACAGGCTTTGGCACAGGACCAGGAGGGAGAGGCTAGTGCCGAGGAGAGTGGTGAGTGGGAGTCCCCGGAAGAAGAGGAGGAGAGCGAGGAGTCAGACGATGAGGAAGAGGTCGACTCGCCGCCCCGTCCTGAACGTCGATCCAAGCAGTAGCATGATCTGTCTAGCGGGCGTGGGAAAAGTGTGGCTCCGAGTGCCACTACTCAGAAGCGCACTGGGACGTCGACTCCGGAGCCAACGGAGAAGGTGGCCAAGCAGCCTAAGGTCGCTCCCCCCAAGGCTCGGAAGACACTGCCACGGATCAAGATGGACGTCCCTGTTTCTTGTGCTGACCCACTAACTCATGTGTCATTCCAGCCCCACCTTCGCTGCTATTGATCTGGACATCGACAAGGCACCAGGAGACGAAGAAGCCACCTCACGAGTCGGTAAGTCTGATCAGCCAAGCTTCGTTGAGTCGTGTAGACTGTCAATAGATAGAGTTTCTGACATTTTATCCTTTTCTGCAGTTCCGCAAGAAGTTGTTGTGCTCCCTGATGACGAAGAAGAAGTGCCTCTATAGGAGAGGAAGAGGAGGAGTGGGAGTGCTGGCAAGAGGAGGCTTGAGGTTCAGATTCCTCAGTCGATGCCGACGCTCGAGGCGGTGGTCGAACGCTCTGGAGAGCCTATTCGGACCAGCGTCACGTTCACCAGCCCGCTGATGACTGATCGTCTGGCGGGCTCGACCGCACCGACTCCTACTGCTCCAGTGCAGCTCCACGCCTCCGACCCAGCGACTACCTCGGATGCTTTGCAGCCATCACTTTTTGTTGCGTATCAGACTCCGGATGATTCGCCGAGTGCCGCTAGGGAAGCTCTGCGCCAAGTGAACCTTGTCATGGAGCATGTGAAGGTGGTGCATGAGGCCAGCCAAGTGGCTTACAACGCCAGTACTGCCCTTCAGGCCAATGTTCAGGTCAGCAAGACTCCGACTGAACTTTCGAATGTTATCTTGTATCTGATCACCCACTGGGGTGTTTCTTTGCTTATAGCTTTGAAAATTTCCATTCTACTCAACTTGAGTAGAATCTTAGTAGACTGTCTGAACTCACGCTGGGCAGACCCTGCTGAGTATTGATCCGAACCAGTGGGGGCGCGCTAAGTGCACCACTGGGTGTAGTCCCCGAGACCACGGTCGACTGCTAGCAGTCGACTGAGGTCTTAGAATGTATCTCTTTTTTTGAACTCACGCTGGGCAGACCCTGTTGAGTATTGATCCGAACCAGTGGGGGCACGCTAAGTGCACCCACTAGGTGTAGTCCCCGAGATTACTTGTTGGATATTTGATTAGACAGTAGTCTTAGAGTAGCCTTTCCCCGTCGGTGCCGTTTATTTGTGTCGACTGACATGTCACTTTTGCTGACTGTAGAGGTCTTGTTCTTGGAGCTCATCTTTCGGAGTTAAAGAAGAAGCATATCAGTGTCGAACTCGACCTTGAACTTACCAAGAAGAATCTGAAGACTGCCCAGGAAGAGACGGCTATCATGGGAGGTAACCATTCGACCATCTGCTTAGTAGACTTTCCACTGTTTTTCATTCAATCTCTTAGAGTCGAGTGACTTCACATAAGAAGATGTGCTAGTGAAAACCGCCAAGTTCAGTCTTGTCTGAAGAGTGTTGTTTCTTTAGAGAGGATGAAGGAGGCTTTGGAGCAGAAGGACCTAGATCTGGCAGCCACTCAGAAGGAAGCACGCGAGAAGACGAAGCTTGCAGACCAGAAGCTGGCTTCAGTCGGCAAATTAGAGAAGGAGAACGCAAAGCTGAAGACTGCCATCTCGGACGCCAATCGGGAGGTCAAGCAACTGAGAAAGGACAAGGAGAACCTGACCACTGAAGTCGACAGTCTCAGGGCCAAGACGGGCAAACTAGAGTCCCATTTGGAACAACTCGCGGCAAAGCTTGTCTTGAAGCTTGAAGGTATGACTGCTCAGTTAGATAACTATCGTCGACTGAGATTTGCAATACTGTCGACTTATTGTTTGTTGTGATGGAACAGAACTCTGTCAGGACTTTGAAGCTGAAACTGGACGGGTCGAGACAGGTCTCGACCCCATCAACTGTCCCATGAAAGACGAAGTTGCGATGAACTTGCTTCGACTGGAATCACGCTTGGACAGTGCAGTCGACTATCTGGCTTGGCTGAAGGTCGCGATGGCCCGAGTGGACGCCGAACTCTGGCCTCAGGCAGAACTCCCTCAAAGTCTCGAGTCGCTAATGACTCGACTCAACCAAATTCCTGACTGAGTGCAAGAGTGGAAGAAGTCTTCTGCCTGTTGTGGCACCGACGTCGCCTTGCCCTTATTCGCGTGCACTGCAAGGAGGCTAAAGACGAGAAGCTGGCGGCCCTCAAGGTGGCGAATACTAAGAAGCATTCTTTCCAGGACTTCATGGACACCTTCCTCGAGGCAGCCACTCGCATTGCCGACAGCATTGACCTGACAGCTTCTGTGACCCGGCCAGTCCTTCTCCCACCGAGTGATTGAAAAAACTTTATGCTTCACCTTTATTTGCTTCGGGATGCCGAGTAATTTTGTAACCATTAAAACTCCTTCGGGCCTGATGCCCGAGTACTTTTAATCTGCGGTCAGGAAACTCTGGGTTTATCTTTGAATATGTTGGGTTTGCCTTCGAGTGAAGTCTGTTCTTCACTTGGGTCGGTTTCTCATCGTTTAATGCAGGTGCTGAAGAAGGGTCAGCAGTCGACCTGTTGATGAGCCCTTGGTAGTATTGATCAGCTCATCAGCGAGGTACTCAGCAATGGTCTTGACGTTCCTGTCATTAGCGAGGGGCCAATCGTTGGGTGCACACAATCTCGTCCTTCTTCTTGACGGTGCAACCCCCGGGGGGAGGGGCGTGGGCAACCCGCAGCCTCACCCACCACTCGGTAAGATTTTTCGAACTTAGGCGAGCGCTGGGCTGCAGCTAAGCATCCGAGTGGGAGGGTCGCTCACCACTCGATAGGATTTTTCAATACTTAGGCGAGCGCTGGGCTGCAACTAAGCCCCCGAGTGGGAGGGTTGCTCACCACTCGGTAGGATTTTTCAAACTTAGGCGAGCACTGGGCTGCGGCTAAGCCCCCGAGTGGGAGGGTCACTCACCATTCGGTAGGATTTTTCGAACTTAGGTGAGTGCTGCTCACCACAATCTCGTCCTTCTTCTTGACGGTGCAACCTCCGGGAGATGCCGTTAGGGAGGACTTTTTATTACTTAGGCGAGTACTGGACTGCAGCTAAGCCCCTGAGTGAGAGGCAGACTCACCACTCGGTAGGATTTTT
>NC_041393.1:80488557-80525793 GCF_002162155.2 Triticum dicoccoides
CTAAGCCCCCGAGTGAGAGGCAGACTCACCACTCGGTAGGATTTTCAAACTTAGGCGAGCACTAGGCTGCAGCTAAGCCCCCGAGTGAGAGGCAGACTCACCACTCGGTAGGATTTCTCAAACTTAGGCGAGCACTGGGCTGCAGCTAAGCCCCCGAGTGAGAGGCAGACTCACCACTCGGTAGGATTTCTCAAACTTAGGCGAGCACTGGGCTACAGCTAAGTCCCCGAGTGAGAGGCAGACTCACCACTTGGTAGGATTTTTATAACTTCAATCCTAGGCGAGACAGATTCGCAGCTAAGGCAACAAATACAAAAGAAATAAACAACAATCACTCGGAAGACTGTAAAATTATGTCTTTTGATAATCAAACTAAGAGGTACTTCTTATTACATCTCATCAGGCTAAATACTTAAGAGTAAAAAGGCAGAGCAATTCCGCATTCCAGGCGTGTGGTTCATCTTTGTTGTGCTCGACGTTGAAGAGACGGTACGCTCCGTTGTGGAGTACCTTGGTGACGACGAAAGGGCCCTCCCAAGCGGGGGCGAGCTTGTGTGGCTTCTGCTGATCCACTCAGAGGACCAAGTCCCCTTCCTGGAATGCACGACCTCTTACGTTCCTGGCATGGAATCGACGCAATTCTTGCTGATAAATGGTCGACTCGATCAAGCCCATCTCTCTTTCTTCCTCCAGGAGGTCGACTGCATCTTGTCGAGCTTGCTCTGCTTCCTCTTCTGAGAAGAGTTCAACTCGGGGAGCGTTGTGGAGCAAATCACTCGGTAAAACAGCTTCGGCTCCGTAGACTAAAAAGAATGGAGTCTGTCTAGTCGACCGATTGGGGGTTGTCCTCAGCCCCCAAAGCACTGATGGGAGCTCGTCGACCCAAGCTCCTGCCGCGTGCTTGAGGTCACGCATTAACCGGGGCTTCAGTCCTTTGAGAATCAATCCATTCGCTCGCTCAGCCTGCCCATTCGACTGAGGATGGACTTCTTCACCAATTGCTTTTCTCTTCTGCACGGCGGACCACCGAAGGTGCTCTTTGATGGGTTTTATCTTGGGGTCGACACGCAAACGGTGCTCAACCAGTCCCCTTGATACACCTGGCATATCAGATGGTTTCCATGCAAAGATGTCCTAGTTCTCATGGAGGAACTGGATGAGCGCTTCTTCCTATTTGCTGTCGAGTGTTGTTGAAATATGAGTCGGTGCGACATTGGGATCGGTCGGGTGAATGTGGATCGGCTTCGTTTTGCTAGTCGACTGAAATGCAGAATCTGTAGCGGGCTTCTTGGCTCGCAGCAAATCGCTCGGATCTGCACTCTTCTGATACTCTTGCAATTGAGTTAATTGCACAGAAGTACCACAATTGGAGCATTGAAAGCGGATTGGTACCAAGATTGGTAATTTTTACGTGTCAGTACCAAGATAGGGGCGAGCCGTTGCAAATCAGATTAAAAGTGCGTTTTATACGTATTGACGGTGTATCTGACCGGCAGGGCCTGCCCGTCAGGTGCCGACGTGGCATATTTTTTGCAGAAAACCCCCTTACGTTGTATGTAATCACAAAAATGCCTAATTTTGTTGCGGGAAAAAGGCTCCATGAGGCATTCTTTTTTGTTCGCAATTTTCCACCACTGAATCTGGACTGATTTGAAATTTTCCGCCACTTGAACAAATAAATAAAATAAATAGAAAATCAGGCGAGGCAGGAATCGAACCTGTAACCTGCAGTGCACGGGCGCCACGCGCTAACCACCACGCCACAGCACAGCTCGCGTGTATGAACAGGCTTTCACTTTCTTATACCATGTTTAAAGCGCTGGGCCGGCCCACCGAGGCCTGCATTTTTTTTTTCGATTCGCACTTCACTGCCGCTTGTGTTGGGCTCGTTCGTTACCCCGGTTACTATTCGTTTCATTTCTCTTATGCTTTTAAAATGCGCGGTGAACTTTTTGTAATTTATGGTGAACATTTTCTAAATTTGTTATAAAAGTTTTAATGCATTTCTTATAAAAGTTGAACAGTTTAATTGCATTTCTAAAATTTATTAGATTACACAATTTTTTTTAATACAGGTTGTCAACTTTTTCTTTACAAATGATTAACATTTTCTCCATTATAATAAACGTTGAACATATTTTAAATGCAAATCGAAGATTTTTGTAATATATCTTGAAGTTTTTCTTAAGATATGATGAACATTTTACATAATGCGCGGTGAACTTTTTGTAATTTATGGTGAACATTTTCTTGATACACGATGAGTTTCAAGAACTTTTTGCCCCGGTTTCTTAATCATTCTTGCAATCAATGCATTAAAAGTTGAACATATAATTTTAAATGCATTAAATTTTAGAAACATGGCGCAGAACATGTATTAAAAATAATTGTGTAATCATAATAAATTTTAGAAATGTATTAAAACTTTTCAACTTTTATTAAAATAATCAAGTGATTCTGGAAATGCAAATTGACTTTGCACAATAAGTTTTAATACATACTGAACATTTTGTGAAATACAAAAATTTCACCATGTATTAAGGAAATATTCGCCATAACAATCTTGAAACTCACCGTGTATTAATAAAATGTCACCATAAATTACAAAAAAGGTTACCACAAATTAAGTAAAATGTTCCTTATTGTAAGAAAATTGAACAACCTATAGTACAAAAATGTTCAATTTGCATTTCAAATATGTTCAACGGATATTACCAAAGTTTATTATATTAAGAAAATGTTCACCGTTTGTAAAGAAAGGTTCGTCGTGCATTGAAAAATGTTCACTATAAGCAGAAAAAGTGTTCAGCATATATTAAAAAAATGTTCACCGCGCATTCTAAAAGCATAAGAGAAATGAAACGAATAGGGGCAGAGAACGAGCCCAACACAAGCGGCAGTGAAGTGCGAATCGAAAAAAAAATGCAGGCCTCGGCGGGCCGGCCCAGCGCTTCAGACATGGTATAAGAAAGGAAACGCCTGTGTTCAAACTCGAGCTGCCCTGTGGCGTGGTGGTTAGCGCGTGGCGTCCGCCTCACCTGATTTTTTGTTTCTTTTATTTATTTGTTCGAGTGGCGGAAAATTTCAAATCTGTCCAGATTCGGTGGTGGAAAATTGCGAACAAAAAAAATGCCTCTCATGGAGCCTTTTTCCCGCAAAAAAATTGGGCATTTTTGTGATTACATACAACGTAAGGGGGTTTTATTTATTTGTTCGAGTGGCGGAAAATTTCAAATCTGTCCAGATTCGGTGGTGGAAAATTGCGAACAAAAAAAAAGCCTCTCATGGAGCCTTTTTCCCGCAAAAAAATTGGGCATTTTTGTGATTACATACAACGTAAGGGGGTTTTCTGCAAAAAACATGCCACGTCGACACCTGACGGGTGGACCCTGCCGGTCAGATACACCGTCAATACGTATAAAACGCACTTTTAGTCTGATTTGCAACGGCTCGCCCCTATTTTGGTACTGACACGTAAAAATTACCAATCTTGGTACCAATCTGTTTCCAATGCCCCAATTGTGGTACTTCTGTGCAATTAACTCCTTGCAATTCAACCGCTGCCATCTAAGCATCGGCGATTTTGGAACCTTTCTGGAAGCATTCCTCTGCCTTCTGCCGATTGCCTGTAATTGTGATCACACCTTTGGGGCCAGGCATTTTTAATTTGAGATACACATAACATGGTCGAACCATAAAATGGGCGTAGGCTGGCCCACCCAAGATGACATGATAGGCACTCTGAAAATCCACGACCTCAAATGTCAACTTCCCCTTACGTAATGCTTGGAATCACCGAAAACCACGTCGAGAGCGATCTGGCCGAGTGATTTGGCTTTCTTTCCTGGGATAACACCATGAAAACTCATGTTGCTCTCGCTAAACTTGGACATCGGAATGCCCATTCCCTTCAAGGTTTCAGCATAAAGGATGTTCAGACCACTGCCATCGTCCATCAGCACCTTGGTCAGTCGAGTGCCCCCAACTACGAGGTCGACCACCAGTGCTTGCCTCCCGGGGGTGGCCACACGAGCAGGATGGTCAGACTAGTCGAACGTGATGGCTGTCTGAGACCACCTCAGGTAAGTGGTCGTCGCCGCAGGAGCGACCATATTCACTTCTCTGTTAATGACCTTCAATCGACTCTTGCTTTCAACGTCAGCAAAAATCATCAGAGTGGAATTGACTTTGGGATAACCATCGTCTTCCTCTTCGTCTTCATCTTTGTCTGACCCTTTCTCCTTCTCATTTGGTTATTTCTCTCGGAACTGCTGGATCAGGAGTCGATACTGTCGAGTTGTATGTTTCGGGTAAATCAGATTACCTTCTTCATCTTTCTTCGTGTGGATATGACACGACAAATCCAGCACGTCATTCCTTGCTTGATCCTTCACCTTCTTAGGGGGCCAGGGCCCCTTAGGTTTTTCCTTGAAATTTCCTTGATTCACTGCCGCAATCTCTCCAGGTGCCGCTCGTTCGGCCTTACGCTTCGGTTTCCGACTGGAATTTCCTCCACCGGCCTCTTGGCCGACTGGTTTGCTCTTCCCGTTACGGAGTCGATCTTCCTCTTCTCCGTTAGCGTACCGGGTGGCTATCTCCATCGTCCGAGTCAGGGTCATATCTCCAGTCCGACCGAATTTCAAGACCAACTCACTGTATTTGACGCCTTCCTTGAAAGCGCACACTGCCTGATGCTCCGAAACATTCTCGACGGTGTGATGCAACATGGACCACCTCTGGATAAAATCCCTCAAGGTCTCACCCGGCTTTTGAACACAATGCTGCAACTCGGTCAACCCCACTGGTCGTTTGCACGTGCCTTCGAAAGTTCTGACGAACACTCGAGCCAGCTCATCCCAACTGTATATACTGCTTGGAGCCAACTGAGTCAACCACGCTCGGGCCGACCCTTCCAACATCAGAGGGAGATGTTTCATCGCAACCTCGTCGTTTCCACCGCCAATCTGTACAGCCACTCGGTAATCTTCAAGCCAAGTTTCCAGCTTAGATTCGCCGGTGAACTTACTAACTCCGGACGCCAACCTAAAGTTGGGAGGAATCACTGCTGCCCTGATGGCTCTGCTAAAACACTCGGGACCAGAAACATGCACTCGGCTGCCATTTGGACGATCTCTGCCTGGGTCTTCTCTGTGTGCCCTGTTCCGGTCGACCAGGCCTTGAACGAGGATAGACCTCGCGTCAAAGCCCGGTTCCCTTGGGTCGACTGAAGCTCTGCGCTCACCACTATGACAGCGCCTGTCATCGTTCCGCCGAGGCACATACGACGCACTCCTCGGGCGAGGCGTGGGCCCTCGACGGCGATTGTCACGGTCGAGTGGATGATCATACTGCCCACGGCCTTCACGCCGCGGAGGCGATCTTGGGCTGTGAGCCGACTGAACCGTGTCTGCCGCAACGGATCTGTTGTGAATCCTATTCCGCGACTGGGATACTATTGTATTATGCTCTCCTGCTGCCCTGAGCAAGGCCCGGATCTGCATCAACCCTCTGCCAGCTTCCGACTGGGAAGGTTGGATCGACTCTGCTATTCGGGCTGCAGCCGTGAGATTATGAATCGGAGTGCGGTATACCTTAGGTGGAGGCAGAAAAAGCTGTCATCGACTGGACTCATGGATCCGCTCCTGAGCGCGCTCGTCGAGAGCCCACTGAAGGTTATCCAGTCGAGTGCGCTCAGCCAGATTAGCCAAGTGCACCTCCTCCAAGGCCCGAGCCTCGGGAGTTTCTCCAAAAATGGGCGTGTGGAGAGCATCCATGTTGCGGCAACGAAGTTCTTCCCTCTGTTGCGAAGAGAGGGGTTCGGGTCGGTATTCCTCATGGATGCGACGGATCGCCGCCTCCGTCTCCGCCGCCCTCGCGGCGGAAACCGGGTGGGCTGTGAGGCCCATCGACCATCAAGACTTCGGCCACAGGATCGCTGCTATCGCACTCGGATGCGATCTCCGCGGAGCCAGTTGACAGATCGAACAGGCCGTGGAGAGTTTCGTCGGGCTCAATTGTCGCGACTTGATGGGTGGTCGAACGCCGAGCCACCACGTGTTTCACCCACCGCTGAAGCCGCGATCGACCGGATCGCTTGCGGCGGCAAACAGCGGGAAGGGAAAACACCATCGGAGCCGACTGGTACTGAGTCGACGGCTGCCAGAGAAGGACGCCACGAACGCACGCGCGGAAGTGCGTCGCCCCTCGGACGGGGAGCCCCTCAGTGTCCAGGGGAGTTTCTTGAAGCTTCGCGGAGTCGTCGGCGACGAAAACGAGCGCGCCGAGATGGATCTCGCGGCCCTCAGCCAATCCGCCGCCGGAAACCATGATGACGATGATCGGTAAAACTTGCAACTTCACCAACAAGTCGCTAAGACACCTGCCCCACGGTGGGCGCCAACTGTCGTGGTCCTAAGACTGACAGTAAAAAGGGGGTAGGTATGGAGAGGCAAGATCTTAGCTATGATGAAGATGTACACACAAGGTTTACGAGTTCAGGCCCTTTTCGGAGGAAGTAATAGCCCTACGTCTCGGTGCCCAGAGGCGGTCGATTGGATTGTGTGTGTTGAATTACAGGGGGTGCGAACCCTTGTCCCAAAGGAGGGGGGCGGCTTATATAGAGTGCGCCAAGACCCCAACCCGCCTCCATTACAGGGGGCTTAATGTACATAAAGTAATGGGCGTTACTGGTAACGCCAGTCTTAAGTACTCTTAATGCTCATAAAGACTAAGAAGTGAATGTCCGGCTGTTGCGTGCTCTTCCGACTCCTGATCTTTGATATAGTCAAGTGACTTCCCATATGGTTGAGTGACGGTAGGGGGTGACCGTCGAGTGATGTGATCGTCGAGTGGATTGCACTCGACATACACGACTGGTGTTCTTCTCTTGACTCTTGGTCTTTTTATCTTCTGGGGTAGTGACTTTGGGTAGGACGTATAGGCCGGGCATATGACCCTCCCCAGGTCTATATCCTCGTCACCCCTACCCGAACCTGCCGCCCAAAGCTGATCCTGATCGGCTCAATAGGAAGATTGGATTCTGAAGTGACGTTGGTCTGGTGGCGGAGATGGATTTATAGAGGGGAACATCCAGTCTAAGTCGTAATCGACGAGGAAGGTCGATTTCAAGTCGGTTCGGAACTTCGGATGCGATTGTGAAAAAAGGCCTTAAAAATCGGCACCTACTCCCTCCGTTCCAAAATTAGCAACGAAGAAGAACCTCTAATCCGAAGTTCCGATCCGAACCCAACATCTACAGACTGGGGGAAGGGTGTTCGATTCAGGCTGCGCTAGCTAATTAATTGTCTAATTCAAGCTACCATAGCTAGGTCGAGTAATGTGAATGTCTGATGCTAGGTTAACGTGGAGAGGAACTAATTAAGCCCATAGTTTCCATTTCTTTGTGTCCTTATAAATACAGTACAGCAAATCAACAAATCATGGTGATACCTAATCGAATTCAACAAATGAACGAATCAATCAAGGGACGGTTGAGCATTGGCCATCTCTCCTTTTATTTACAGCAGAAGCCTCAGCTTCTTGGCGGGCAGAGGGCTCTGCACCTCCTCCTCCTCGGCCCACCTCTTCAACCCGGCGTTCTCCGGCATCGGCAGCAGGTTCAGGTCGAAGTTCCTCAGCATGGAGGACGACGCCGACACGGACACGGACATGGACATAGACACGGAGGTGCCGTCCCAGTAGTGGCAGCGCTTGTGCCCTCCGAGCGCCTGCCCGGTAGCGAAGCCCCGCCCGCAGACGGTGCACTGGTGCGGGCCGCCGCTGCTCCCTCCCGAGGACGCCGCCGCGCTCGCCTCCAACCCAGCGCCCGCGGACGCCTGCGCCACCACGACGCACCGCTCTCCGGTGGGCGGCGGCTTGCGGTGGCTGGACTTGTGCCCGCCGAGCGCCTGGTACGACGCGAACGCCTTCCCGCAGACCGCGCAGCTGAAGCGCAGCTCCTGCGCCGGCGCGGGGGCCGGGCGCCACGCGCTCGCCTGATCCTGCTGCTGCTGCCCACCCTTGCCGGTGGCGGCGAGCGCGGCAAGGCAGATGGCGAGGTAGTCGTCCTTGTTGAGCGCCGGCGCGGCGGTGGGAGCCAGGGACAGGGAGAGGGAGAGGTCGGTCTGGTCAAAGAGGGCTTGCATGGCGGCGGCAACCATGGCTAGCTGCTGCGGTGCTGCTGATCGATCGAGCGCTGGAAGCTGGATGATTGTTGACTGCTGATCACGCAGGTGGGTAGAAGAAGGAAGGGCTCGTTGGTTTGGATTGGACTTGGCTGAGGATGAGGATGGCGCCAGCCGGGCTGGCATATATAGTGATCGGAAGTGGGTTGGGGAAAGCGGCGTGGTGATGAGGACATGAGAAGAAGTGAAGAAGTCGCAGGCAGTGGCGAGATGGTGAGTCAAACATGGCGAGCGGTCAACGTCACGCACGCACTGGCCGTTGCTACGGCGTTGGTTCGCGCGACAGCCAACTTGCCACATAAAATAGTGTATCCACTACGTAGAGAGTAGCAGGAGTATATTTTTTGCGGCAGCTGGTACGTGAGTGGTTGGCGCGGCACCTGAGCTGAGCACACGTGCGGGATTTGCCAAGCAGGCGGCGTGTGTACGCACACTGGACTAAGCTACTTTCCACGCCATGGCACGCAGGCCAGCATGCGGCAACCGGTAAACCAACGCCCCGATTACTATTCAGCAATGAGGAGCTTGAAGATGTCCTGTCTTCACACCTCAAGATTCGGTTTGGATTTTTTGGGCTCACTCCATGGGAGCAAATATAGATATTCTATACATCTGTATAAATGGTGGGTGAAGACTGGTTAATTTTATGGTAAATGGGGTAATCCATATGAAAGATGTTGAATGAGTTAATTAATGTAAAAAAAGAAATAGCAGCATACAGGTAAAAAGCTGGGATTTCCTTAAAATTGGATAATTTAACTTTAGCCGTCCAATGAATATTCATCCTAAATTATTACAACGGTCTTTATTTTACTGCCGCAATTTATATTGCTATCACTATTAAGCTGAAATCAAGGCGATGCTACCCATGTGTTGAGATCGTCCAAAATCACCTTGACATCGTCCAAACTTCGATGATGCCTCGACGACGTCCAAATCGCAACTGATCTTTCTGAGGCTTCCTTCCGCCGCGATTCAAAGATGGAGAACTAGCCAGCGCCTAACCACCCCTGAGAAGTTTGGCGCTATGGCTGGACAAGACGAGCGACGCTATGGCTGAATCATGATTAAAACTTAAGCACTTTGTCACTAGGGTTTCTTGAAACAGCGAACCAAAACTATGGTAGCATTTTGAAAAATTAAGAAAACCGGTAGTTTTTTTTGTAGAAATAGCCTGTAATGTGGTAGTTTTTTTTGCTATATACTCCCTCCGTTCCTAAATATAAGTCTTTGTAGAGATTCCACTATGAACCACATACCGATGTATATAGATGTATTTTAAGTGTAGATTCATTTATTTTGCTCCGTATGTAGTCCATAATGAAATCTCTACAAAGACTTATATTTAGAAACGGAGGGAGTACACTATAAGGGAGGGTTAGCAATGAAGGAGAGGAGTAGCCAGCCGCCACCATAGCCTATGACCCTATGTGTCGGATCTTGCCGCCTCCATGCGCATGTGTTTCGAATCCGGCCGTTGTTGGTTGAATTGATAGTTATAAGACATTATCAAAATATAGGAGATAGAATATGAAAATACGCAGATAGACAATGTGCTGGAAAACGGTGAGATTTTGCGAAAAAGTTCTTTTGAAGTATTATTTATTTGAAAATTTAAACAATCAAATATACACTAGCTGCTAAAGATGCTTTAAACTGACTAGAGACCACCTCGCAAAAAAAAACTGACTAGAGACCCTTAGGGGAAAATGAGAGTGACGGCGTGAGGTACACCAGACATCCATGCGGATATGTCCACGTCTGGGCATGTAGACCTATATATCTAAAGCTGACGTGTGTCGACGTCAGCGAGACCTACCAGTTAACGGTAATTTGTGTGTTCCTGTCAAAGCGTTGGCCAACTTGCTCCGCTCACCGACTTTTCATCTTGTCCTGCAACTTCCCGGAAATGGCAAAAGTTCATCAACTGGCAGAAGGAAAGTCCGGCACACAATACTGGGCGCACACCCTTGAAAAGGAAAGAAGTAAACGCGCACGTGTTCCATGCTGCTTTTCCGGCGCCCGGGATAAAATATGCAGATGCGTGTACATGGACTGGATTTTGACTGAGGACTTGACCTGCGGCTAGCTTTGATTAGCTCCACTTGTTTCTGACATGACACCTAAACGTCGTATAAGTATTTTATTTAAACTGCAAAAAGCGTCTTATGTTTAGATACAGAGGGCGTGCAGTGAATTACTCCGACCTTGCTCCCGTGTTTATCCAAAAAACGTGCATAAATGAAAAGATCAGTTTCTTTTTCTAGTCCCTCGCTCTATTCTTCCCCTTTTCAAACATGCATGCATGCAAAGGCAAAGGGAGGCGGTTCCTTTTCTATCGTAGCAGCGGTTCCCACAAGAGGCGAAAGGGAGGCGTTGAGGTACCCTCGGTTGGCGGCCGGCCAGGCAGTGGGCTCCTCCCCTCTCCGACGGCTGCTGCAGCGGCAGGAGAGTTGGGGAGCCCTGGATCTCTGCTCTCGGTCTGTACATAGTAGGGACAGAGTTTCAGGTGTCGGTGATTTGATGGTGGCGGCAGCGACACGACGAATAAGTCTTCTTGGACCTAAGCCTCATCTCGGCGTCTTCCTCAGAGGCGGCGACGTGGTCGGTGGAAGGTGGTGCAGCGGCATGTTGGCGTTCGGCATCGGCGGGCTTCTCTGCATCTTGTGGATTCCGAATTTGTTTGCTCTCGTTGGTGATGGCGCCTCGACATGTCCGTGGTTCGTGAAGCCGACGCAAGTGGTGATGCGGTGCCGATGTGGTTTCTCTCTGGCGTGCTGGTCCTGCTGGGCTGAGGATGGAGACTTCCCGCTGTCAATAATCCGTGCGCATAATCATGGTTTTTGCTGGCTCCGGGAGAGAGCAGCGGTGGCGACAGTGGTGGCGGCGCGCCCTCATCCTGCGCTGGTGTGGATGCTAGATCGATTTCCCGGGGTTCAGTTTGTAATTCTCTACTTGTTTGGGATGCATTGTATCATTGCATAATTTTAATATAATTCAGGGTCTTATTTGCGCAAAAAAACACAGGTAATGAAGGAGAACTCACTTAGAGTCTATGCGTACTCGCCTTTTTAAAGTTAGTTCTACGAATGCAGAGAATATAATATACTGTATGCAGGGGCGGAGCTAGGCTAATGCAAGGGTATGCAATGCATACCCAATGTTTTTTGCAAGAAAGTTTCAGTATGTAAGCGCCTGTACGCCTTTTTAGATCTTGTAGCTGTCTAGTTGTACGTAGAAACGATGGAAAGAACGATTCAGCACCGCATGGGCCTATATTGGGCTGGTACTATGCGTCTATGCTAGTGGGCTTCCTTGACGCTTAATACTGACCGATTTGATCGAAGTCCAGGACACCGAGCCAGCGCCTCGACCGCTGAAAAGAAAAGGCAACGCCTCGAGCCTGTGATTTCGCTGACACAACCGCCGCATCGTGAAATTTTGGCGTCGCCACGCCGCATGCCCGCGTCAGCCATCCGAACAAATCGCCGCATCAATTTTCGGCCGTCGCAGATCGCCGCCTCTCGCCGATCGATCTGCTTAGTCTGCCCATGTCCTCCTTCCCAGTCGCATCTGCCATCTACCAGACAAGTCCTCAACGGAGGTGTGCACAATTCGGTTTATTATTTTTTATATCTTCTAATTGTTAGTAGAGAATAGATGATTATCTTCATTTTCTATTTTTTTTATTAATCTCTTGTAGCATCCAGTCAATTTTGAGCGTGATTTGCATTAGCTCGCTATATAACTTGTGCAGAAGTGCAAGAAAAACAGGTTGGATTTTCATATTTTATCCATCTAAAATCCAGAATTATCAACATTCAAATTTGTAAGACTGTCCGCGATGCCACCAACTCACTACCTAACATGTATATTTTTGTATATATATTAAAACCGAAGAACAAGTGTGGTGATTCGAAGCGTTGATGGGACAGAGCTTCAAAGGCGTTGAAGATAAGTTCGACATCAACACCAACACCGGTATCTATCGATGTTTGAATGCCAAAGAGTAATTTATAGTTTTGTTGTTATTATTATGAACTTTTTTAAGTCATACATTGTTGTGTAGAAAATTATTTTTTGACTCTGCATACCCATGTCGAAAATCCTGGCTCCGCCACTGACTGTATGTGAGAAAGTCGATATAGTTTTCTTTTTCTTGCGAATAGAAGTCATTTTCTTTTTCAGCCGGGCCGCTAGGCATGTCTTAGCTAGATGACCATGGTAAAAAAAATTTGTATATTAGCTTCAAAAGTAAATAGAAAACTTCATGTGATTAAGGATAATTTTGTTTGTTAAGCAAGAAATAATAGTATGGGTAATATAAAAAATGAATTAGATTTGGTAATAGCGAATTCTCCGCTATTTGTTCTAATATTAGGTCCAAGCTCCAACAACACAAAGAGATGCGAGACCAGAGCAATATTTTGTACTTAGTTTTTTCATGGAAAAGTGAGTCTGTACGTGTCGAACAGCATGTGTAATGAGAATCGTATTTTTGTCAAATCAACTTGTATAAAAAAGCATTCGGCTTTATACGGAATAGAGCATGAGTCCCACTGGTTCCCACTCCCACCACGTCCCTATCAGCCGTCAGCACAAGCGAAGGTGACGTCATGGAATTCGAGCCTGCATTTTCTGGATAAACAAGCTTAGCGCGTTTTTGGTTGTCCGCAAGCAGCCAACCAGGCCCGCGCCGAATGTGCACGGTCTGTTTGGTTGCCTGGACTGCATGCGGTTTGTGGCCCGTATGGAGCTTAAAGCAGTCCGCAGCTTGGTCCGGCGGAAACTGCCGAATCGGCAGTTCCTCGCGAGCCTCGCTCGGCGCGGCCACGCGTGCGAGGCAGTTGCACGCCTCGGGCAGCACAAGAGACGGAGGGGACGTCTCATAACTCGCCCCCCACTCTCCTGTCACCGCCCAGGCGCACTGTTTCCACCGCTTCCTCTCTCCCTCACCACCTTTCCTCTCCTCTCCTTCGATGGCTCCGCCATGCCCACCGCCGCGCCGCCCTCTGACCCCCGTCGACCAGCGCATCACCAGCATCCAGGAGCGTTGGCTGACCGGGCTCAAGAACTCGGGCCGGGACCTTGCGTCGGCGCTGCGAGCGCCGTCCCCCATCTGCTGCCAGCCACCACGAGCGCCGGCCAATGCGGTGTCGGCCGTTCCTGCTTCGCTGCCAATTTCGGACCTCGTGGTCCTAGGCTCGGCGCCGACGCCGTCCACGGAGTCGCCGCTTCTTGGGACCCCATTGGGCAGGGGAGGTTTCTTGACCCCCGTCCAAGGGTTTTCTGGTGTCGGCGGGACGTCCTCCTCGACCTCCGGCGTGGCGATGAGCACGGGGCCGATTGTGACGCCCGGATAATTAAGCTACAGTAACCATCTACTAATGATGCCATGTCACCTCGATTACTGATGCTAATCTCGCGTTAGTTCGAAACCGATTCAAATTCAAATTCAAAATCAAGCAATCAATAAAAGTTTTCAAATATTAAAACTAAAATGTTCGGGGTGAGCCAAATAATGCATAGGTAAGTATGATGGAGAAACCACATTTTTAGAAAAGGTTTAATACTCTAAAAATATTTTCAACAACAGCAAAAATAATTAGTTGAATGCATTTTACAATTAATAAAATATTAAAATGTTTTATTTTTGTCATCAAACTCTATTGTGGCACTGGGGTATGTTGAAACACTAAAGTAGATGCTAATTATATATTTTTATACAAAATCAAAACAAATTGTAAACTAAAATAAAATAAATATAAAGAAAAGGGAATAAGAAAAAACAAAACCTAAAAGAAAAAAGGGGAAACGGCCTTCCCCAGCTGGGCCGACCCAGCTGGCCACCAGGCGAGGCCCAGCCGGCCTCCCCCACTGGCCCAACCGGCCGCCCCCCACTCCCCTTATCTCCCCCGAAACCCTAACTCACCCCCACGTTCCCCACTCTCCCTCCCCCCCGCGCGATCTGGATCGGGGGCGCCACAACGCACACCGCCCCGATCCCGTCGCCCTCGAGCCCGACGCCGGAGCCCGACGCCGCCCCGCCGTCGCCGGGCTGCCCCGTCGTCGTCGAGCTGCCCCGCCCACACTCCGTCGCCGGAACACCATTGCCGCCGCCTTGCTCCACCAATCCTCCACCGAATGACCTCCACGCGCCCGCCGCCGCCGTCCTCTCCGCTCAATGCCGTCGCCGGAGACCACCTCGCCGGACTGCCTCCCCGTCTCCGACACCGTCGTCCCGTCCTTCGCCCCGAGCAATGCTGCCCTTAACCCTACGGCCCCAGTGAGCGCCTCCCTCTCCTCATCTCTCCCTCATCGCGCCGAGCCCGCGCCCGTCTGCGCTCTCTCGCGCCCCTGTGTTCGAGCCCCATGCTCGCGCCGCCCGTCGGTGCCCGCTACCACCAGCGCCTGCGCGCCTCCCCTTCCGCGTGCACGCCGTGCCTCGTGTCGCCCGCCTCGTCCCTGCTTGCCGCTGCTCCGATGCGGTTTTGGCCACTACTCGCCGCCGTTGGCTGGCCTCGCCATGGCCCTCGCGGCCGACGCTCGGGCCTGCCTCGTGCCCGGCTTGGACGCCCGCACCCGCTGCGTTTCTTCGGGCATTGCAACGCCCGCGCCCGCTAAAGTCCCCCTAGGCCTATGACAAGGGGCCCCACCCCAGAATGATTTAGAAAAAAAGAGAATAAAAAATGTTAGAATAATTAATTAATTATTTATTTAAGTTAATTAATCCTGGTTAACTAATCTAATTAAAACAAATCAGCCTAATCACTTAGTTAGTTTATTTAACCCGGTTTTGTTAACCGGAGTCAATGACCAGTAGGACCCACGTGTCAGATTGACCAGTCAACCCCTCTGTTTGACTGCTGACGTCATGCTGACGTCATGCTGATGCAATAATACAAATTTTGAATTAAATTAATAATAATAATTTAGAAAATGATTTAAAACTTTAAAAATTAATATAAAATAAACCGTAGCTCACATGGAAAAACTTTGTACATGAAAGTTGCTCAGAACGATGAGACGAATCCTGATACACAGCCCGTTCGTCCGCCACGCGCCCTTAGCATAGAGAACACGTAACTTTTCCCTTCTGGTTCATCTGTCCGAAAACGCCAAACACCGGGGATATTTTCCCGGTTGTTTCCACCCTTCGCCGGTATCACCTCCTACCGCGTTAGGTCACCCCTAGCACCACTTATTGCCATGTTATGTTCTGTGATGCCTTGTGTGCTCCGTATTTACTGTTTCTTCCCCCCTCTTCTTCTCCGGTAGACCTCGAGACCGACGCTGCCGGCGACCCCCAGTTCGACTACGGTGTTGATGACTCATCCTTCTTGCCAGAGCAACCAGGCAAGCCCCCCTTTGATCACCAGTTATCGCATATTCTTCTCTATACTGCTTGCATTAGAGTAGTGTAGCATGTTACTGTTCGGTTACTCCTATTCTATTGCATAGCCTGTCATTGTTGCTACAGTCATTAATACCTTACCCGCAATCCTAAATGCTTAGTATAGGATGCTAGTTTATCATCATTGGCCCTACATTCTTGTCAGTCTGCCTTGCTATACTATCGGGCCGTGATCACTTGGGAGGTGATCACGGGTATATACCATACATATATACATACTATACAGATGGTGACTAAAGTCGGGTTGGCTCGTTGAGTACCCGCAACTGATTTCGATGTGGGGGCTGAAAGGACAGGTGGCTCCATCCCGGTAGAAGTGGGCCTGGGTTCCCGACGGCCCCCGACTGTTACTATGTGGCGGAGCGACATGGCAGGTTGAGACCACCTAGGCGAGAGGTGGGCCTGGCCCTGGTCGTCGTCCTTATTTCATAATAACACGCTTAACGATATCTTGGTATTTGATCTGAGTCTGGCCACTGGCCTATACGCACTAACCAACTACGCGGGAAAGACATGGGCACTCGACGTCGTGGTATCAGCTGAAGCCTTCGTGACGTTAGCGACTGAGCGGCGCGCGCTGGGTTGGACTGCGTTAACGCAACTTCCTTTGTAATGGAGGTTGCTAGGTCTGCTTCCGGCCGCCCTCGCAACGTGCAGGTGTGCAATGGGCTATGGGCCCAGACCCCTGCGCGCATAGGATTTAGACCGGCGTGCTGACCTCTCTGTTGTGCCTAGGTGGGGTTGCGACGTGTTGATCTTTCGAGGCCGGGCATGACCCAGGAAAGTGTGTCCGGCCAAATGGGATCGAGCGTGTTGGGTTATGTGGTGCACCCCTGCAGGGAAGTTTATCTATTCGAATAGCCGTGTCCCTCGGTAAAAGGACGACACGGAGTTGTACCTTGACCTTATGACAACTAGAACCAGATACTTAATAAAACACACCCAAACAAGTTCCACAAACAACCTGGTGATCGCTTTTCCACAGGGCGACGAGGGGAGGATCGCCGGGTAGGATTATGCAATGTGATGCTACTTGGAGGACTTCAATCTACTCTCTCCTACATGCTGCAAGACGGAGGCTGCCAGAAGCGTAGTCTTCGACAGGATTAGCTATCCCCCTCTTATTCTGGCATTCTGCAGTTCATTCCACCGATATGGCCCTTTACACATATACCCATGCATATGTAGTGTAGCTCCTTGCTTGCGAGTACTTTGGATGAGTACTCACGGTTGCTTTTCTCCCTCTTTTCCCCCTTTCCCTTCTACCTAGTTGTCGCAACCAGATGCTGGAGCCCTGGAGCCAGACGCCACCGTCGACGATGACTCCTACTACACCGGAGGTGCCTACTACTACGTGCAGTCCGCTGATGACGACCAGGAGTAGTTTAGGAGGATCCCAGGCAGGAGGCCTGCGCCTCTTTCGATCTGTATCCCAGTTTGTGCTAGCCTTCTTAAGGCAAACTTGTTTAACTTATGTCTGTACTCGGATATTGTTGCTTCCGCTGACTTGCTTATGATCGAGCACTTGTATTCGAGCACTCCAGGCACCTGGCTTGTAATATGATGCTTGTATGACTTATTTTACTTTTAGAGTTGTGTTGTGATATCTTCCCGTGAGTCCTTGATCTTGATCGTACACATTTGCGTGCATGATTAGTGTACGATTGAATCGGGGGCGTCACAAGTTGGTATCAGAGCCGACTGCCTGTAGGAATCCCCCTTCCACACTCTTTGGCCGAAGTTGAGTCTAGTCATTGAAAAAGTTTTTACTAATTTGGCTGTACGGCCCATGGGCCCACATCGCCAATTGGGTGGTATTAGGATCTTTTATTCCTCATCTATACTTCTGGATTCTGATCTCTCTTCTATTCGGGTTAAATGATTTTACCAACACTAACTCTAGGTTCTCGTACTTCCTCCCAGAGAACCCCTCACTCCAGATGATTGGTGCACCGAAGGATTTCGAAGATACTCTTCGATGTTCTCTCAAGACTTTATGCTCACCGCTTTTTGCTATCCCCTACCATTATTATATCCTTATGGATAACTGCATACACTTGCCATTCTTGAAGTTAATCCCATTGATCTTGTTATTTACAAGATGCCCTGAACTTCTCTCCGTTGTGCAGAAAATCCTTTGAGCTACTGCCTTGCAGTTCCTTGCCACATGAATACCCCTGCGGATAATTTCTTGCACTTACCGAGTTCCGCTAATCCCTAGTTGATTCATGTATTTCAAAAAAGTCTTCGAAATACAATTTTTGATCTTCCGGAAAATCCTCAGCAGCCAATTGCTCTTGAAATTCTTGCTTGCTTACATTATGGTTAATCCCGTAATCTAGTAATCTTATCGGTATCCTTTGTCATTATCATTTTCAGTCCGTCGATTCAATATGTTGCGGTGTTCGGTTTCGTAGTAATTTCAAAAAAAATTCCTACGCACACGCAAGATCATGTGATGCATAGCAACGAGAGGAGAGAGTGTTGTCTACGTACCCACGCAGACCGACTGCGGAAGCATTGACGCAACGTAGAGGAAGTAGTCGTACGTCTTCCCGATCCAACCGATCAAGCACCGAAACTACGGCACCTCCGAGTTCGAGCACACGTTCAGCTCGATGACGATCCCCGGACTCCGATCCAGCAAAGTGTCGGGGAAGAGTTCCGTCAGCACGACGGCGTGGTGAAGATCTTGATGAACTACAGCAGCAGGGCTTCGCCTAAACTCCGCTACAGTATTATCGAGGAATATGGTGGCTGGGGGCACCGCACACGGCTAAGGAATAGATCACGTGGATCAACTTGTTGTACCTTTGGTGCTAGCCCTGCCCCTCTATTTATATGTTGAGCCCCGGGGTCGAAACTTGGAGCAAAAGCCTCCTCAAATTCGGTTTTGCCCGAAAGGCAAGAGTCCCACTCGGACTCCAGGACCAAACGCCACAATCCTTGGCGTCTGGCCCAGACGCCATGGGCCTCGGCGTCTGGCCCAGGGCCAGACGCCAGGGTCTCCGGCGTTTGGCCCCCTGGCCTCCGCAAAACTCCTTTTGCACCGACCTAAAGCCTCATGGGCTTGACCCCTTGGCCTAACCATATCATCCAATATATGAATCTTTACGTCTCGACCATTTCGAGACTCCTCGTCATGTCCCCGATCTCATCCGGGACTCCGAACTCCTTCGGTACATCAAAACATGTAAACTCATGATATAACTGTCATCGTAACCTTAAGCGTGCGGACCCTATGGGTTCGAGAACAATGTAGACATGACCGAGACACGTCTCCGGTCAATAACCAATAGCGGGACCTGGATGCCCATATTGGCTCCTACATATTCTACGAAGATCTTTATCGGTCAGACCGCATAACAACATACGTTGTTCCCTTTGTCATCGGTATGTTACTTGCCCGAGATTCGATCGCCGGTATCCAATACCTAGTTCAATCTCGTTACCGGCAAGTCTCTTTACTCGTTCCGTAATACACCATCTCACAACTAACATATTAGTTGTAATGCTTGCAAGGCTTATGTGATGTGTATTACCGAGAGGGCCCAGAGATACCTCTCCGACAATCGGAGTGACAAATCCTAATCTCGAAATACGCCAACCCAACATCGACCATTGGAGACACCTGTAGTACTCCTTTATAATCACCCAGTTACGTTGTGACGTTTGGTAGTACCCAAAGTGTTCCTCCGGTAAACGGGAGTTGCATAATCTCATAGTCATAGGAACATGTATAAGTCATGAAGAAAGCAATAGCAACATACTAAACGATCGGGTGCTAAGCTAATGGAATGGGTCATGTCAATCAGATCATTCTACTAATGATGTGACCTCGTTAATCAAATAACAACTCATTGTTCATGGTTAGGAAACATAACCATCTTTGATTAACGAGCTAGTCAAGTAGAGGCATACTAGTGACACTTTGTTTGTCTATGTATTCACACATGTATTATGTTTCCGGTAAATACAATTCTAGCATGAATAATAAACATTTATCATGATTATAAGGAAATAAATAATAACTTTATTATTGCCTCTAGGGCATATTTCCTTCAGTCTCCCACTTGCACTAGAGTCAATAATCTAGTTCACATCGTCATGTGATTTAACACCAATATTCATATCTGTATATGATTAATACCCATAGTTCACATCATCATGTGACCAACACCCAAAGGGTTACTAGAGTCAATAATCTAGTCCACATCGCTATGTGATTAACATCCAAAGAGTACTAAGGTGTGATCATGTTTTGCTCGTGAGAGAAGCTTAGTCAACGGGTCTGTCACATTCAGAGCCGTATGTATTTTGCAAATATTCTATGTCTACAATGCTCTGTACGGAGCTACTCTAGCTAATCGCTCCCACTTTCAATATGTATCCAGATTGAGTCTTAGAGTCATCTGGATTAGTGTAAAAGTTTGCACTGATGTAACTTTTACAACAAACTCTTTTATCACCTCCATAATCGAGAAACATCTCCTTAGTCCTTACTAAGGATATTCTTGACCAATGTCCAGTGATCTACTCCTAGATCACTATTGTACTCCCTTGCCAAATACAGAGCAAGGTATACAATAGGTCTGGTACAAAGCATAGCATACTTTATAGAACCTATGACTGAGGCATAGGGAATGACTTTTCATTCTCTTTCCATTTTCTGCTGTGGTCGGGATTTGAGTCTTACTCAATTTCATACCTTTGCAACACAGGCAAGAACTCTTTCTTTAACTGTTCCATTTTGAACTATTTCAAAATCTTGCCAAGGTATGTACTCATTGAAAATCTTATCAAGCGTCTTGATCTATCTCAATAGATCTTGATGCTCAATATATAAGTAGCTTTTTACTGAGGTCTTTTCTTTTTAAAGAACTCCTTTAAAACACTCCTTTATGCTTTGCAGAAAAAATTCTACATCATTTCTGATCAACAATATGTCACTCACATATACTAATCAGAAAGGCTGTAGTGCTCCCACTCACTTTATTGTAAATACAGGCTTCATCGTAAGTCCATATAAAACTATATGCTTTGATCAACTTATCAAAGCGTATATTCCAACTCTGAGATGCTTGCACCAGTCCATAGATGGATCGCTGGAGATTGCACATTTTGTTAGCACCTTTAGGATTGACAAAACCTTCTGGTTGCATCATATACAACTCTTCTTTAATAAATCCATTAAGGAATGCAGTTTTGACATCCATTTGCCAGATTTCATAAAATGTGGCAATTGCTAACATGATTCAGATAGACTTAAGCATCGATACGAGTGAGAAAACCTCATCGTATTCAACACCTTGAACTTGTTGAAAAACTTTTGCAACAAGTCGAGCTTGGTAGATAGTAACACTACTATCAGTGTCCGTCTTCCTCTTGAAGATCCATTTATTTAACATGGCTTTGCTGATCATCGAGCAAGTCAATCAAAGTCCATACTTTGTTGTCATACATGGATCATATCTCAGATTTTATGGCCTCAAGCCATCTCGCGGAATCTGGGCTCATCATCACTTCCTCATAGTTCGTAGGTTCATCATGGTCTAGTAACATGACTTCCAGAACATGATTACTACACCACTCTGGTGCAGATCTTACTCTGGAAGACCTACGAGGTTCTGTAGTAACCTGATCTGAAGTTTTATGATCAATATCATTAGCTTCCTCACTAATTGGTGTATTTGTCACAGGAACTGATTTCTGTGATGAACTACTTTCCAATAAGGGAGCAGGTACAGTTACCTCATCAAGTTCTACTTTCCTCCCACTCACTTCTTTCGAGAGAAACTCCTTCTCCAGAAAGGATCCATTTTTAGCAACGAATATCTTGCCTCCGGATCTGTGATAGAAGGTGTACCCAACAATTTCCTTTGGGTATTCTATGAAGACGCACTTCTCCGATTTGGGTTCGAGCTTATCAGGATGAAACTTTTCCACATAAGCATCGCAGCCCCAAACTTTAAGAAACGACAACTTGGGTTTCTTGCTAAACCACAGTTCATATAGTGTCGTCTCAACGGATTTAGATGGTGCCTTTTTAACGTGAATGCAGTTGTCTCTAATGCATAACCCCAAAACGACAATGGTAAATCAATAAGAGACATCATAGATCGCACCATATCCAATAAAGCGCGGTTACGACGTTCGGACACACCATAACATTGTGGTGTTCCAGGTGGCGTGAGCTATGAAACTATTCCACATTGTTTTAATTGAAGACCAAACTCGTAACTCAAATATTCGTCTCCGTGATCAGATCGCAGAAACTTTATTTTTCTTGTTACGATGATTTTTCCACTTCACTCTGAAATTCTTTGAACCTTTCAATTATTTCAGACTTATGTTTCATCAAGTAGATATCCCCATATCTGCTCAAATCATCTTGTGAAGGTCAGAAAATAATGATACCTGCTGTAAGCCTTTCATCGGACCACATACATCGGTATGTATGATTTCCAACAAATCTGTTGCTTGCTTCATTGTTTCGGAGAACGGCGTTTTAGTCATCTTGCCCATAAGGCATGGTTCGCAAGCATCAAGTGATTCATAATCAAGTGATTCCAAAATCCCATCAGCATGGAGTTTCTTCATGCGCTTTACACCAATATGACCTAAACGGCAGTGCCATAAATAAGTTGCACTATCATTATTAACTTTACATCTTTTGGTTTCAATATTATGAATATGTGTATCACTAAGATCGAGATCCAATGAACTATTTTCATTGGGTGTGTAAGCATATAAAGTTTTATTCATGTAAACAGAACAACAATTTATTCTTTTACTTAAATGAATAACCGTATTACAATAAACATGATCAAATCATATTCATGCTCAACGCAAACACCAAATAACACTTATTTAGTTTCAACACTAATCCCGAAATTATAGGGAGTGTGCGATGATGATCATATCAATCTTGGAACCACTTCCAACACACATCGTCACTTCACCCTTAACTAGTCTCTGTTTATTCTGCAACTCCCGTTTCGAGTTACTAATCTTAGCAACTGAACTAGTATCAAATACTTAGGATTTGCTATAAACACTAGTAAAGTACACATCAATAACATGTATATCAAATATACTTATGTTCACTTTGCCATCCTTCTTATCCGCCAATCACTTGGGGTGATTCCGTTTTCGGTGACCAGTCCCTTTGCAGTAGAAGCACTTAGTCTCAGGCTTAGGACCAGACTTGGGCTTCTTCACTTGAGCAGCAACTTGCTTGCCGTTCTTCTTGAAGTTCCCCTTCTTCCCTTTGCCCTTTTCTTGAAACTAGTGGTCTTATCAACCATCAACACTTGATGTTTTTCTTGATTTCTACCTTCATTGATTTCATCATCACGAAGAGCTTGGGAGTTGTTTCCGTTATCCCTTGCACATTATAGTTCATCACGAAGTTCTACTAACTTGGTGATGGTGACTAGAGAATTCTGTCAATCACTATCTTATCTGGAAGATTAACTCCCACTTGATTCAAGCGATTGTAGTACCCAAACAATCTGAGCACATGCTCACTAGTTGAGCGATTCTCCTCCATCTTTTAGCTATAGAACTTGTTGGAGACTTTATATCTCACAACTCGGGTATTTGCTTGAAATATTAACTTCAACTCCTGCAACATCTCATATGGTCCATGACGTTCAAAACGTCTTTGAAGTCCCGATTCTAAGCCGTTAAGCATGGTGCACTTAAACTATCAAGTAGTCATCATATTGAGCTAGCTAAATGTTCATAACGTTTGCATCTGCTCCTGCAATAGGTCTGTCCCCTAGCGGTGCATCAAGGACATAATTCTTCTGTGCAGCAATGAGGATAATCCTCAGATCACGGATCCGATCCGCATCATTGCTACTAACATCTTTCAACACAATTTTCTCTAGGAACATATCAAAATAAACACAGGGAAGCAACAACGCGAGCTATTGATCTATAATTTGCAAAATACTACCAGGACTAAGTTCATGATAAATTTAAGTTCAATTAATCATATTACTTAAGAACTCCCACTTAGACAGACATCCCTCTAATCCTCTAAGTGATCACGTGATCCAAATCAACTAAACCATGTCCGATCATCACGTGAGATGGAGTAGTTTCAATGGTGAACATCACTATGTTGATCATATCTACTATATGATTCACGCTCGACCTTTCGGTCTCCGTGTTCCGAGGCCATATCTGTATATGCTAGGCTCGTCAAGTATAACCTGAGTATTCTGCGTGTGCAACTGTTTTGCACCCATTGTATTTGAACGTAGAGCCTATCACACCCGATCATCACGTGGTGTCTCAGCACGAAGAACTTTCGCAACGGTTCATACTCAGGGAGAACACTTCTTGATAATTTAGTGAGAGATCATCTTATAATGCTACCGTCAATCAAAGCAAGATAAGATGCATAAAAAGATAAACATCACATGCAATCAATATAAGTGATATGATATGGCCATCATCATCTTGTGCTTGTGATCTCCATCTCCGAAGCACCGTCATGATCACCATCGTCACCGGCGTGACGCCTTGATCTCCATCGTAGCATCGTTGTCGTCTCGCCAATCTTATGCTTTCACGACTATCACTACCGTTTAGTAATAAAGTAAAGCATTACATCGCGATTGCATTGCATACAATAAAGCGACAACCATATGGCTCCTGCCAGTTGCCGATAACTCGGTTACAAAACATGATCATCTCATACAATAAAATTCAGCATCATGCCTTGACCATATCACATCACAACATGCCCTGCAAAAACAAGTTAGACGTCCTCTACTTTGTTGTTGCATGTTTTACGTGGCTGCTACGGGCTTAAGTAAGAATCAATCTCACCTACGCATCAAAACCACAACGATAGTTTGTCAAATAGACTCCGTTTTAACCTTCGCAAGGACCGGGCGTAGCCATACTTGGTTCAACTAAAGTTGGAGAGGCAGTCGCCCGCAAGCCATCTCTGTGCAAAGCACGTCGAGGGAACCGGTCTCGCGTAAGCGTACGCGTAAGGTTGGTCCGGGTCGTCTCGTCCAACAATACCGCCGAACCAAAGTATGACATGCTGGTAGGCAGTATGACTTGTATCGTCCACAACTCACTTGTGTTCTACTCGTGCATATAACATCAACATAAATAACCTGGCTCGGATGCCACTGTTGGGTTTCGTAGTAATTTAAAAAAAAATTCCTACGCACACGCAAGATCATGTGATGCATAGCAACCAGAGGAGAGAGTGTTGTCTACGTACCCACGCAGACCGACTGCGGAAGCGTTGACGCAACGTAGAGGAAGTAGTCGTACGTCTTCCCGATCCAACCGATCAAGCACCAAAACTACGGCACCTCCGAGTTCGAGCACACGTTCAGCTCGATGACGATCCCCGGACTCCGATCCAGCAAAGTGTCGGGGAAGAGTTCCGTCAGCACGACGGCGTGGTGATGATCTTGATGAACTACAGCAGCAGGGCTTCGCCTAAACTCCGCTATAGTATTATCGAGGAATATGGTGGCTGGGGGCGCCGCACACGGCTAAGGAATAGATCACGTGGATCAACTTGTTGTACCTTTGGTGCTAGCCCTGCCCCTCTATTTATATGTTGAGCCCCGGGGTCGAAACTTGGAGCAAAAGCCTCCTCAAAGTCGGTTTTGCCCGAAAGGCAAGAGTCCCACTCGGACTCCAGGACCAAACGCCACAATCCTTGGTGTCTGGCCCAGACGCCATGGGCCTCGGCGTCTGGCCCAGGGCCAGACGCCAGGGTCTCCGGCGTTTGGCCCCCTGGCCTCCGCAAAACTCCTTTTGCACCGACCTAAAGCCTCATGGGCTTGACCCCTTGGCCTAACCATATCATCCAATATATGAATCTTTACGTCTCGACCATTTCGAGACTCCTCGTCATGTCCCCGATCTCATCCGGGACTCCGAACTCCTTCGGTACATCAAAACATGTAAACTCATAATATAACTGTCATCGTAACCTTAAGCGTGCGGACCCTACGGGTTCGAGAACAATGTAGACATGACCGAGACACGTCTCCGGTCAATAACCAATCGCGGGACCTGGATGCCCATATTGGCTCCTACATATTCTACGAAGATCTTTATCGGTCAGACCGCATAACAACATACGTTGTTCCCTTTGTCATCGGTATGTTACTTGCCCGAGATTCGATCGTCGGTATCCAATACCTAGTTCAATCTCGTTACCGGCAAGTCTCTTTACTCGTTCCGTAATACATCATCTCACAACTAACATATTAGTTGTAATGCTTGCAAGGCTTATGTGATGTGTATTACCGAGAGGGCCCAGAGATACCTCTCCGACAATCGGAGTGACAAATCCTAATCTCGAAATACGCCAACCCAACATCGACCATTGGAGACACCTGTAGTACTCCTTTATAATCACCCAGTTACGTTGTGACGTTTGGTAGTACCCAAAGTGTTCCTCCGGTAAACGGGAGTTGCATAATCTCATAGTCATAGGAACATGTATAAGTCATGAAGAAAGCAATAGCAACATACTAAACGATCGGGTGCTAAGCTAATGAAATAGGTCATGTCAATCAGATCATTCTGCTAATGATGTGACCTCGTTAATCAAATAACAACTCATTGTTCATGGTTAGGAAACATAACCATCTTTGATTAACGAGCTAGTCAAGTAGAGGCATACTAGTGACACTTTGTTTGTCTATGTATTCACACATGTATTATGTTTCCGGTAAATACAATTCTAGCATGAATAATAAACATTTATCATGATTATAAGGAAATAAATAATAACTTTATTATTGCCTCTAGGGCATATTTCCTTCAGTCTCCCGCTTGCACTAGAGTCAATAATCTAGATTACACTGTAATGATTCTAACACCCATGGAGCCTTGGTGCTGATCATGTTTTGCTCGTGGAAGAGGCTTAGTCAACGGGTCTGCAACATTCAGATCCGTATGTATCTTGCAAATCTCTATGTCTCCCACCTGGACTAGATCCCGGATGGAGTTGAAGCGTCTCTTGATGTGTTTGGTCCTTTTGTGAAATCTGGATTCCTTTGCCAAGGCAATTGCACCAGTATTGTCACAAAAGATTTTCATTGGACCCGATGCACTAGGTATGACACCTAGATCGGATATGAACTCCTTCATCTAGACTCCTTCATTTGCTGCTTCCTAAGCAGCTATCTATTCCGCTTCACATGTAGATCCCGCTACGACGCTTTGTTTAGAACTGCACCAACTGACAGCTCCACCGTTTAATGTAAACACGTATCCGGTTTGCGATTTAGAATCGTCCGGATCAGTGTCAAAGCTTGCATCAACGTAACCTTTTACGATGAGCTCTTTGTCACCTCCATATACGAGAAACATATCCTTAGTCCTTTTCAGGTATTTCAGGATGTTCTTGACCGCTGTCCAGTGATCCACTCCTGGATTACTTTGGTACCTCCCTGCTAAACTTATAGCAAGGCACACATCAGGTCTGGTACACAGCATTGCATACATGATAGAGCCTATGGCTGATGCATAGGGAACATCTTTCATATTCTCTCTATCTTCTGCAGTGGTCGGGCATTGAGTCTTACTCAATTTCACACCTTGTAATACAGGCAAGAATCCTTTCTTTGCTTGATCCATTTTGAATTTCTTCAAAATCTTGTCAAGGTATGTGCTTTGTGAAAGTCCAATTAAGTGTCTTGATCTATCTCTATAGATCTTAATGCCTAATATGTAAGCAGCTTCACCGAGGTCTTTCATTGAAAAACTTTTATTCAAGTATCCCTTTATGCTATCCAGAAATTCTATATCATTTCCAATGAGTAATATGTCATCCACATATAATATCAGAAATGCTACAGAGCTCCCACTCACTTTCTTGTAAATACAGGCTTCTCCGAAAGTCTGTATAAAACCAAATGCTTTGATCACACTATCAAAACGTTTATTCCAACTCCGAGAGGCTTGCACCAGTCCATAAATGGATCGCTGGAGCTTGCACACTTTGTTAGCTTCCTTTGGATCGACAAAACCTTCTGGTTGCATCATATACAACTCTTCTTCCAGAAATCCATTCAGGAATGCAGTTTTGACATCCATCTGCCAAATTTCATAATCATAAAATGCGGCAATTGCTAACTGTTGGGTTTCGTAGTAATTTCAAAAAATTTCCTACGCGCACACAGGATCATGTGATGCATAGCAACGAGAGGAGAGTGTTGTCTACGTACCCAACGCAGACCGACTGCGGAAGCAATGACACGACGTAGAGGAAGTAGTCGTACGTCTTCACGATCCAACCGATCAAGCACCGAAACTACGGCACCTCCGAGTTCGAGCACACGTTCAGCTCGATGACGATCCCCGGACTCCGATCCAGCAAAGTGTCGGGGAAGAGTTTCGTCAGCACGACGGCGTGGTGACGATCTTGATGAACTACAGCAGCAGGGCTTCGCCTAAACTCCGCTACAGTATTATCGAGGAATATGGTGGCAGGGGGCACCGCACACGGCTAAGGAATCGATCACGTGGATCAACTTGTGTCAACTTGTGTGTTTAGAGGTGCCCCTGCCTCCGTATATAAAGGAGGAGAGGAGGGGAGGCTGGCCGGCCAAGGGGGGGAGGCGCAGGAGAGTCCTACTCCCACTAGGAGTAGGATTCCCCCTCCAATCCTAGTCCAACTAGGATTCCTCGGAGGGGAAAAGAGGAGGAGGGGGCCGGCCACCTCTCCTAGTCCTAATAGGACTAGGGGAAGGGGGTGGCGCGCAGCCCATCTAGGGCAGCCCCTTCTCTTTTCCACTAAGGCCCACTATGGCCCAAATAGCTCCCGGGGGGTTCCGGTAACCCTCTCGGTATTCCGGTAAAATCCCAATTTCACCCGGAACACTTCCGATATCCAAATATAGGCTTCCAATATATCAATCTTTATGTCTCGACCATTTCGAGACTCCTCGTCATGTCCGTGATCACATCCGGGACTCCGAACAACCTTCGGTACATCAAAATGCATAAACTCATAATATAACTGTCATCGTAACCTTAAGCGTGCGGACCCTACGGGTTCGAGAACAATGTAGACATGACCGAGACACGTCTCCGGTCAATAACCAATAGCGGGACCTGGATGCCCATATTGGCTCCTACATATTCTACGAAGATCTTTATCGGTCAGACCGCATAACAACATACGTTGTTCCCTTTGTCATCGGTATGTTACTTGCCCGAGATTCGATCGTCGGTATCCAATACCTAGTTCAATCTCGTTATCGGCAAGTCTCTTTACTCGTTCCGTAATACATCATCTCACAACTAACATATTAGTTGTAATGCTTGCAAGGCTTATGTGATGTGTATTACCGAGAGGGCCCAGAGATACCTCTCCGACAATCGGAGTGACAAATCCTAATCTTGAAATAGGCCAACCCAACATCGACCATTGGAGACACCTGTAGTACTCCTTTATAATCACCCAGTTACGTTGTGACGTTTGGTAGTACCCAAAGTGTTCCTCCGGTAAACGGGAGTTGCATAATCTCATAGTCATAGGAACATGTATAAGTCATGAAGAAAGCAATAGCAACATACTAAACGATCGGGTGCTAAGCTAATGGAATGGGTCATGTCAATCAGATCATTCTACTAATGATGTGACCTCGTTAATCAAATAACAACTCATTGTTCATGGTTAGGAAACATAACCATCTTTGATTAACGAGCTAGTCAAGTAGAGGCATACTAGTGACACTTTGTTTGTCTATGTATTCACACATGTATTATGTTTCCGGTAAATACAATTCTAGCATGAATAATAAACATTTATCATGATTATAAGGAAATAAATAATAACTTTATTATTGCCTCTAGGGCATATTTCCTTCATGCGGTTGCTCACAATCCTCAATGAATCCTAGAATTCGCCCTTTTGACTCAGTCGTCATTTTGAATAGGAGCTGGTTCTCAACCAATCAAATTGCCGTCAACCGTACTCCTAAGTCTACTCAACTTACCCATCCTTAATCAGAGTGCTTTGCTTCTGATCCCTTGATTTGTAAATCTTAATACCTTTGCATTTGAGCTTTGAATTAGTTAGTTGTTCTTATAAAACTGATCTCCTTGCATTCTGTCTTCCTCTGGTTGTGTGCCGATACTCACATCAGAACCTTTGTGGCCACCAGATCCTTTATTGGATTTTATCCGACAACGTCCTTCGTATTCAATAACTTTGTGAGTCTTTTCTCGGATACATAATGCTTTTGGTAAATTGTATCCTCTGATTTGTCGAACATGCTCTACTTTCGAGCTTGTGTTACTTACTCCTGAAGATTGTGGTAAATGTTCCTAAGATACCTTGATGGGTCGAACCTATGCCTTTTTCTAATCTGTGTGAACTCGAAAACTACTACGGGTCATACTCTACTGTTGTTATGACAGATAAAATTTCAACACTACAACTTCGTCGAAGGCGAGAAGTGAGTGAAAGGTTATGCATTAGAGAAGTGGGAGACGACTTTGAACTTTGTGTTCATGCCCATGGAAACGATGTAGATCGCATCATTAAAGCTTCTCTTCAAATAAATATTTCCTTGGTATAAGTTTATCTTATATCTGGGATCTGGCATTTTGCAATCGTTGTTCCGGCCATGTTCTCCTTTTAAATACCATTTCTCGGACAAGTTGAAGTACTGGTCTTCTGCAGATCATTGCACCTATCCAACCCTTACTTTGGTCTACCATCGAGCATTACACTGTGGTATCTCAAGAATACCACAGAACTACATAACTTCTTATGAGTTCTTCATCAACTATTATTCTCGCCAATTCCAATTTCCCTCGAGTTCTGAGTTATTAGTCACTCGAGAACACCGTTAAGTGAGTCGATTCTGCACTCCGATTCAATAACTCTAAGTAATTTCCGTTGCTTATGATTTAATAACCCTTCAAGTCATTCCTAGTTTGATCGGCTATATCATTATCGTGCAACTTTTTAACTGTGCTATCTGGTCCTTCTTTCCGGAGCACAATTTTCGACGATGAGCTAAGCTTACGTTGATCTTCCTCATCATATCATTTCGCTTTGGACAACAAACTTGGTTTGGAGTTTGTGTCATAACCTTGGATCCATTAACCTTTCGCTCCATCATTCCTTTGACTTGATGTCATCGTCGATTGATTACACCTTGAAATCTCTCGACAAAATTTCTCATGATCATTATCAACATATTGACTCCTTCCTGGATATCAATTGAATTCATGATGAGAAATACCATCCTTGCCCTCGATGATTTGTGTTATCATCGACCACCTTATTGCCTTCTGTTCAACACAAACTTGTTCGCGTTGTGTGTATACCTTGAGATCCTTGCTATCCAGCATTTGTTCTCCTTTACCTTGGAGTATTACCATCTTTTATGCCAAGAATGTCATGAGAATTTCACCACCTCTTAAGAATTCTTGGTATAGTGGCACTTCTCACCATCCCCATTCTTTTTTGGTCCTCATATTGATTCTAACTAGGATACCAACAAGAGAACGGTGTTGTTTGGATTACGTACTTCTAGCGACCCGATTGCTTTGAAGTTAATGGTCGACATTTCATTCCTAGACCATTGGTTATCGAAGCACCATCCAACATTGATCATCCTACCTAAGCACATATCTCAGGTGCACCTTACAACCAATGTTTAATTGGGTATGTTTTCCTTGAGTGTACCTCATTATATCATTTGATCTGACAAATGATATCCCCTTGTTCACGTAATTGTGGAAATCCATCCTTTGGAAATTTTGATGGATTGTCACTGAGTCCATCAGCCACCTCCTCATCCTCTCCTTGGTTTAATGATGAACTTTTCTTTCAGAACTCGCTTTCATAGTTCATTGCCCGAGAATCTTATAATGTCATCTTGTCAATTGCGTTGCACCTTTTCTTCTCAGGCATCCCGAGACTGAGGTATCCCGACACCAATCGGATCTAAACCTCGGTCAGATATGATGGTTGGAACATATTTTCAAGAGTTATAACATTAGTCCTCATATGACCCGGTAAGGTGATGTCATACCTAGCACACCTGACCGGAGGACCCATTATTATAATTTCCTTTTTAGCAAGGCTATCCATTCTTCCATGAGGAAATTGTAAAACTTATTCTATAAGTTGTTCCTGATGGATCCTACGTGTATCCGAAGTCTGACCTTTGCTTGAAGACCATGTCAATGCTATCTCGAAGCATGTCTGTGGTACTCCGATTTTCAATAAGAACATTTGAAGCACAAATGCTAAATTTTCTTTATCAATTACCCTAACACCGTTGTATGGGTAATGGCATGAAATTTCTCTCCCCTTTCCTAAAGGGTTTTCTACGTAATATCCCGTCATGGATATCATGCTCTGCTTGCCCTTGGGAAGGATATACCCCTGAAATAAGTGTTTAAACGCATTTTCCTTTCCATTGTTCTGTTTAATCTGATGATCACCTTTTCTGTTCCATTATTTTGATTAATCTTTCTTGTGATCTTTATGATCTAAGCAGTAATAGTTCACTGCTTATGCAAACACCTCGGTGTACAACTCTGTCAGTAAGACCCTGTTACTTTTGTTGATGACATTCCGGTAACCACCGATGGATGAGAACTTTGCCTATTGGCCCACCTCGTTCAACAAGCAGGATAATGGTTCTCTTCGTCCCTCTCCCTTGGTACGGATGTTGTTGCCAACAGAACTGGCAGACTATCCTCTGACATGCCTTGCTTACATGATCGGGTATGACGTCATCGCCTTCCTACTTTAACCCACATGGTGGGCCCATAACCCACAGATCCACAGGATCGAAACCTGACTCTCCTGTACACCCTGTTGTCAAAGTTATTCCTCGAACTTGACTTCGTATGTAATTCACGGGCCACATGCCTAGTAATCTATTTTCGTATCAGACACAATACCTACTCTCGCCTTTCTGAACCCCTTTCTCACTCTGGTTCAGACTTCGAGCAACTATCTATCCGCTGGGAACCTCTTATGGTACCTTCGTACCTTACTCTCGATGTATTTTATATGTTCAACTCGAGAGATAATCTTATGCTCATTCAAGGGTTAACCCCAGATTGTTTTCCCTCATAAGCATTCTGTCGTAGCCGAGCTGCCCCTTACCTATTCGTAAGTATGTTGGAGACCCCGAAGAAAGGATGATGACTTGATCATGGTGACTTGAAGCAGAGAAATGGAGACATCAACGTAATGGATCGACCTCTTTGAGGAGAGCAACCAAGGCCGAGAATACTCGTTAGAATTTCGTAACCAAATCTTTCCCCCTTACTACACCACTTAAATCTCGGGACGAGATTTCTTGTAGTGGAGGAGAATTGTGACGCCCGGATAATTAAGCTACAGTAACCATCTACTAATTATGCCACGTCACCTCGATTACTGATGCTAATCTCGCGTTACTTCGGAACCAATTCAAATTCAAATTCAAAATCAAGCAAACAATAAAAGTTTTCAAATATTAAAACTAAAATATTCGGGGTGAGCCAAATAATACATAGGTAAGTACGATGGAGAAACCACATTTTTAGAAAAGGTTTAATACTCTAAAAACATTTTAAACAACAGCAAAAACAATTAGTTGAATGCCTTTTACAATTAATAAAATATTAAAATGTTTTATTTTTGTCACCAAACTCTTTTGTGACATTGGGGTATGTTGAAACACTAAAGTAGATGCTAATTATATATTTTTATACAAAATGAAAACAAATTGTAAATTAAAAGAAAATAAATATAAAGAAAAGGGAATAATAAAAAACAAAACCTAAAAGAAAAAAGGGAAAAAGGCCTTCACCAGCTGGGCCGACCCAGCTGGCCACCAGGCCAGGCCCAGCCAGCCTCCCCCACTGGCCCAACCGGCCGCCCCCACTCCCCTTATCTCCCCCGAAACCCTAACTCACCCCCACGTTCCCCACTCTCCCTCCCACACGCGCGATCTGGATTGGGGGCGCCACAACGCACACCGCCCCGATCCCGTCGCCCTCGAGCCCGACGCCGGGGCCCGACGCCGCCCCACCATCGCCGGGCTGCCCCGTCGTCGCCGAGCTGCCCCGCCCACACTCCATCGCCGGAACGCCATCGCCACCGCCTCGCTCCACCAATCCTCCAACGGATGCCTCCACGCGCCCGCCGCCTTTGTCCTCTCCTCTCAACGCCGTCGCCGGAGACCACCTCGCTGGACTGCCTCCCCGTCTCCGACGCCGTCGTCCCCGTCCTCCGCCCCGAGCAACGCTGCCCTTAACCCTATGGCCCCAGTGAGCGCCTCCCTCTCCTCATCTCTCCCTCATCGCGCCGTGCCTGAGCCCGTCTGCGCTCTCGCGCGCCCCTGTGGTCGAGCCCCATGCTCGCGCCGCCCGTCGGTGCCCGCTACCACCAGCGCCTGCGCGCCTCCCCTCCCGCATGCACACCGTGCCTCGTGCCGCCCGCCTCGTCCCTGCTTGCCGCTGCTCCGATGCGGTTTTGGCCACTGCTTGCCGCCGTTGGCTGGCCTCGCCATGGCCCTCGCGGCCGACGCTCGGGCCTGCCTCGCGCCCGGGTTGGACGCCCGCACCCGCTGTGTTTGTTCGGGCATCGCCCGCAACGCCCGCGCCCGCTAAGGTCCCCCTGGGCCTATGACAAGGGGCCCCACCCCAGAACAATTTAGAAAAACAATGTTAGAATAATTAATTAATTAATTATTTAAGTTAATTAATCCTGGTTAACTAATCTAATTAAAACAAATTAGCCCAATCATTTAGTTAGTTTATTTAACCCGGTTTAGTTAACCGGAGTCAATGACCAGTAGGACCCACGTGTCAGATTGACCAGTCAACCCCTCTGTTGACTGCTGACGTCATGCTGACGTCATGCTGATGCAATAATACTAATTTTGAATTAAATTAATAATAATAATTTAGAAAATGATTTAAAACTTTAAAAATTAATATAAAATAAACCGTAGCTCAGATGGAAAAACTTTGTACATGAAAGTTGCTCAGAACGACGAGATGAATCCTGATACACAGCATGTTCGTCCGCCACGCGTCCCTAGCATAGAGAACACGCAACTTTCCCCCTCCGGTTCATCTGGCCGAAAACGCCAAACACCGGGGATACTTTCCCGGTTGTTTCCACCCTTCCCCGGTATCACCTCCTACCGCGTTAGGTCACCCCTAGCACTGCTTATTTCCATGTTATGTTCTGTGATGCCTTGTGTGCTCTGCATTTACTGTTTCTTCCCCCCTCTTCTTCTCCGGTAGACCTCGAGACTGACGCTGTCGGCGACCCCCAGTTCGACTACGGTGTTGACGACTCATCCTTCTTGCCAGAGCAACCAGGCAAGCCCCCCCCCTTGATCACTAGATATCGCCTATTCTTCTCTATACTACTTGCATTAGAGTAGTGTAGCATGTTACTGTTCGGTTACTCCTATTTTGTTGCATAGCTTGTCATTGTTGCTACAGTCATTGATACCTTACCCGCAATCCTAAATGCTTAGTATAGGATGCTAGTTTATCATCATTGGCCCTACATTCTTGTCAGTCTGCCTTGCTATACTATCGGGCCGTGATCACTTGGGAGGTGATCACGGGTATATACTATACATATATACTTACTATACAGATGGTGACTAAAGTCGGGTTGGCTCGTTGAGTACCCGCAAGTGATTCCGATGTGGGGGCTGAAAGGACAGGTGGCTCCATCCCGGTAGAGGTGGGCCTGGGTTCCCAACGGCCCCCGACTGTTACTATGTGGCGGAGCGACAGGGCAGGTTGAGACCACCTAGGCGAGAGGTGGGCCTGGCCCTGGTCGTCGTCCTTATTTCATAATAACACGCTTAACGATATCTTGGTATTTGATCTGAGTCTGGCCATTGGCCTATACGCACTAACCAACTACGCGGGAAAGACATGGGCACTCGACGTCGTGGTATCAGCCGAAGCCTTCATGACGTCAGCGACTGAGCGGCGCGCGCCGGGTTGGATTGCATTAACGCAACTTCCTTTGTAATGGAGGTTGCTAGGTCTGCTTCCGGCCGCCCTCGCAACGTGTAGGTGTGCAATGGGCGATGGGCCCAGACCCCTGCGTGCATAGGATTTAGACCGGCGTGCTGACCTCTCTGTTGTGCCTAGGTGGGGTTGCGACGTGTTGATCTTTCGAGGCCGGGCATGACCCAGGAAAGTGTGTCCGGCTAAATGGGATCGAGCGTGTTGGGTTATGTGGTGCACCCCTGCAGGGAAGTTTATCTATTCGAATAGCCGTGTCCCTCGGTAAAAGGACGACACGGAGTTGTACCTTGACCTTATGACAACTAGAACCAGATACTTAATAAAACACACCCAAACAAGTTCCACAAACAACCTGGTGATCGCTTTTCCACAGGGCAACGAGGGGAGGATCGCCGGGTAGGATTATGCAATGTGATGCTACTTGGAGGACTTCAATCTACTCTCTCCTACATGCTGCAAGACGGAGGCTGCCAGAAGCGTAGTCTTCGACAGGATTAGCTATCCCCCTCTTATTCTGGCATTCTGCAGTTCATTCCACCGATATGGCCCTTTACACATATACCCATGCATATGTAGTGTAGCTCCTTGCTTGCGAGTACTTTGGATGAGTACTCACGGTTGCTTTTCTCCCTCTTTTCCCCCTTTCCCTTCTACCTGGTTGTCGCAACCAGATGCTGGAGCCCTGGAGCCAGACGCCACCGTCGACGATGACTCCTACTACACCGGAGGTGCCTACTACTACGTGCAGTCCGCTGATGACGACCAGGAGTAGTTTAGGAGGATCCCAGGCAGGAGGCCTGCGCCTCTTTCGATCTGTATCCCAGTTTGTGCTAGCCTTCTTAAGGCAAACTTGTTTAACTTATGTCTGTACTCGGATATTGTTGCTTCCGCTGACTTGCTTATGATCGAGCACTTGTATTCGAGCACTCCAGGCACCTGGCTTGTAATATGATGCTTGTATGACTTATTTTACTTTTAGAGTTGTGTTGTGATATCTTCCCTTGAGTCCCTGATCTTGATCGTACCCATTTGCGTGCATGATTAGTGTATGATTGAATCGGGGGCGTCACACCGATGCCGCAGGCTGTCGCCAAGGCCGGCTCCTCCTCTGCTCCGCCATTTCTCCTTCGCGCCGGGGTTTTCACCCCGGCCTCGGTTCGCTGCGGCTGCGCAAGCTCCGGTGAGTCAATCCCCTCAATGCTTGCTCGTAGATGGCTCGTAGATGTAGATGTATATTAGTGGATTCGATCGGATTAGATAGGATTGGAGTAGATCCGATTGGATTTGATCCCAATAGAATCCAATCGGACCGATCTGTTCTTGTTTCCTATAGTGTGTGTCCTAGGATATTTTGTTTCTGCTACTGCTAGTGTGTCCTAGGATCTGTCATCATGCTAGTTAGTTGTGTTCATGCTAGTAGTTGTGTTCATGCTACGGTTTGTGTTGATTGTTATACGTGCATGTAGTAGGACCATTTTAGGATGATGCCAAATATGCATGGCTGCACATGGGTGCTATTGGCACTTGCACTTGCTATTTTTAGATGTTTCCATGCTTAGGATAGTGCACTGATCAATGGACTTGCCCAATAGCAAGTGCCACTGATCAGTG
>NC_041393.1:80525885-80555503 GCF_002162155.2 Triticum dicoccoides
TGCCACTGATCAGCCACTGATCAGTGCACTTTCCCAACAGCAAGTGCCACTGATATGAGAAAATGCCAGTGATCAGTGATCAGTGGCACTTGCTGTTGAGCAAATGCCACTGATCAGTGCCACTGACCAGTGCACTTGCCCAACAGCAAGTGCCACTGATATGAGCAAATGCCACTGATCAGTGGCACTTGCTGTTGGGCAAGTCCACTGATCAGTGGCATTTGCTTGCTTGCTTGATTTGTTTGATACTAATACTTGTCATGTTGCCTGACAAGATACTGAAGACTAACTGGGATGTGGCGGGTGGAGGAGCTCAGCTGGTGGCCAGAGCTGAGCGCACCGAGGATTTCATCCCCATGAACAGGTGGCTCAGGACGGTGGACCTGCCTGGAAAGATCGCCTTCATGAGCCTGCCTCATTCAAGGGTGCGATCTCCGAGGCAGGGCCACGAGGAGGGGGGCCAGGAGCCGCTGCGCTTCTACCAGTAGATCAAGGTCAACGAAGACCTCGCCATGCTCGTCGTCCCTCACAAGTTTGTGGAGGTGATGAACACCTGGCTGGTCATCAAGCGGCTCTCGTGCATGGTCAGGTTGTCGGCGAACAACTGGTGTGTGTTCTAGGCGCAGGTCCAAAACTTCGAGGGGCACATGGTGCTTGGCCGGGGCTGAAACTAGTTCTGCCGCCGCCACCGGATCGTCCCCCGCGACCTCGTCGTTGTGCGCATCTCAGGACTCGGACTGAAGGTTCAGATCTACAACCACGACTCCTCGGTCATGTGCAGGTTTCGTTGCAGCAGGCACAACTGCGTTGGTGACATCGAGCATGCTATGTAGTTAACTTAAGTTGTTAGTGTTGAACTTTTATGGTGTGTGGCTAGACTTATGCTAGGAACTTGTGCTGGGAACATGTTAATATTTTGGCCAGGAGCGGCACCCTGGTGTAGCAGGGAAGGAGGAGGCCCCTGCTGTTAATCTTAAGTAGTTTGCTGTCATTTCTTTGATTGCTTGCTTTCTTTGTTTGATCTCACTTTGTTTGATCTTGTTCTTGCTTTGTTTGTGTTGTTGAGTTGATCATGTGATGGTAAGGCCACCACATTTGAATGGGGTGAGCAGAACATAAACGCCGTTTGTAACCAAACAACTGAAGTTTGCATCTGCTCACACCCTAAGCACAAAAACAGCAACCAAACAGCTGGGGGGTAAGTGGCCCTCCATGCGATGCAGACAACCAAACAGGTTGCATGTACTGTCTATGAGGCTGCATTTCAAGAACCAGGCTGGGTTGAGATGGACATGCGATGCAGGAACTATTGCAAATTGCAACCAAACACACCATTAGAGTACACCACTTGCATTGTGAGCAAAAGAACTAGGCAACGGAGCGCAGATCAAGCGTGCTTGATTAGCAGCCTTGAAGTAGCTAGCTATCTTGTAGTCTATTAATCAGGTGGCCAAACTTACATTTTTCTCATCATATGCCACAACTCTCTTGGTCATCATGCCTGGAACTTTTTTCTTTTTGAGACTATCATGCATGAGAGACAACATTTGTTCACCAAATTTTACTTCTAGAATGTCGGTCGCCTTCGCCATATGGAGTCTATTATAGCAATTCTCCGCGTGCACACACATGACAAGATTTTTAGAATCTTCACAAAGAAGAACAAAAACTCTCCATCATCCACCATAGCTTTAGGGATATTATTACAAACGGCGAAACATTTTTATTCCTCCTCCAAAAACATTTTGCATTTTACCACATTATCTTCTTTTTTTGAAACTAGGCAAAAGATTTGTCATTTTCATTGATTAAGAGAGAAGTTTTAGAGGTTAAGGCCAAAGGCCGAATTACAACAATCACTTTCACGGCATTATGTTATTCAAATGCCTTGCTCCCGCAATGCTCCAAAGTAAGGTCTCCTCTTTAATCCTAGCAACGACGACTCTGAAGGAAATATACTCTAGAGGCAATAATAAAGTTATTATTTCTTTCCTTATTTCATGATAAATGTTTATTATTCATGCTAGAATTGTATTAACCGGAAACATAATACATGTGTGAATACATAGACAAACATAGTGTCACTAGTATCCCTCTACTTGACTAGCTCGTTAATAAAACATGGTTAAGTTTCCTAACCATAGACATGAGTTGTCATTTGATTAACAGGATCACATCATTAGGAGAATGGTGTGATTGACTTGACCCATTTCGTTAGCTTAGCACTTGATCGTTTAGTATGTTGCTATTGCTTTCTTCATGACTTATACATGTTCCTATGACTATGAGATTATGCAACTCCCGTTTACCGGAGGAACACTTTGTGTGCTACCAAACGTCACAACGTAACTGGGTGATTGTAAAGGTGCTCTACAGGTGTCTCCGAAGGTACTTGTTGAGTTGGCTTATTTCGAGATTAGGATTTGTCACTCCGATTGTCGGAGAGGTATCTCTGGGCCCACTCGGTAATGCACATCACTATAATCCTTGCAAGCATTGTAACTAATGAGTTAGTTGCAGGATCATGTATTACAGAACGAGTAAAGAGACTTGCCGGTAACGAGATTGAACTAGGTATTGAGATGTCGACAATCGAATCTCGGGTAAGTAACATACCGATGACAAAGGGAACAAACGTATGTTGTTATGTGATTCGACCGATAAAGATCTTCGCAGAATATGTAGCCGCCGATATGGGCATCCAGGTTCCGCTATTGCTTATTGACCAGAGAAATGTCTCGGTCATGTCTACATAGTTCTCGAACCCGTAGGGTCCGCACGCTTAATGTTCGTTGACGATATAGTATTATATGAGTTAAGTATGTTGGTGACCGAATGTTGTTCGGAGTCCCGGATGAGATCATGGACATGACGAGGAACTCCAGAATGGTCCCGAGATGAAGTTTAATATATGGGATAATGTTGTTTGGTCTCCGGAAGGGTTTCGGAATTCACCGGAAGGGGTTCCATATGTTTCCCGAAATGTTTGGGTGTTATTTGGGCCAAAGGGGAAAGCCCATGAGGTTTTTGGAAAGCGCAAAAGGAAGTTTTGCGGAGTCCAGGGGCCAGACGCCAGGATCCCTGGAGTCTGGGTCCAGACGCCAGGAACCCTGGCGTCTGGCCCTGGAGTCCAAGAAGGACTCTTGCCGTTCGGGTGAAACCGACTTTGTGGAGGCTTTTAGTCCAAGTTTCGACCCCAAGGCTCAACATATAAATAGAGGGGCAGGGCTAGCACCAAAGACACATCAAGAAACACCAAGCCGTGTGCCGGCAACCCCGTCCCCTCTAGTTTATCCTCCGTCATAGTTTCCATAGTGCTTAGGCGAAGCCCTGCGGAGATTGTTCTTCACCAACACCGTCACCACGCCGTTGTGCTGCCGGAACTCATCTACTACTTCGCCCGTCTTGCTAGATCGAGAAGGCGAGGACGTCATCGAGCTGAACGTGTGCTGTACGCGGAGGTGCCGTACGTTCGGTACTTGATCGGGGCGGATTGTGAAGGTGTACGACTTACGCTTAGCGATCTTCAAGGGTATGAAGATACACTCTCCCCTCTCGTTTCTATGCATCACCATGATCTTGCGTGTGCGTAGGAATTTTTTTGAAATTACTACGTTCCCCAACAGTGGCATCCGAGCCTGGTTTTATGCGTAGATGTTATATGCACGAGTAGAACACAAGTGAGTTGTGGGCGATACAAGTCATACTGCTTACCAGCATGTCATACTTTGGTTCGGTGGTATTGTTGGATGAAGCGGCCCGGACCGACATTACGCGTACGCTTACGCGAGACTGGTTCTACCGACGTGCTTTGCACATAGGTGGCTGGCGGGTGTCAGTTTCTCCAACTTTAGTTGAACCGAGTGTGGCTACGCCTGGTCCTTGAGAAGGTTAAAACAGCACTAACTTGACGAACTATCATTGTGGTTTTGATGCGTAGGTAAGAATGGTTCTTGCTCAGCCCGTAGCAGCCACGTAAAACTTGCAACAACAAAGTAGAGGACATCTAACTTGTTTTTGCAGGGCATGTTGTGATGTGATATGGTCAAGACGTGATGCTATATTTTATTGTATGAGATGATCATGTTTTGTAACCAAGTTATCGGCAACTGGCAGGAGCCATATGGTTGTCTCTTTATTGTATGCAATGCAATCGCCCTGTAATTGCTTTACTTTATCACTAAGCGGTAGATAGTCGTAGAAGCAATAGATGGCGAAATGACAACGGTGCTACGATGAAAATCAAGGTGTCGTGCCGGTGACGATGGTGATCATGATGGTGCTTCGGAGATGGTGATCACAAGCACAAGATGATGATGGCCATATCATATCACTTATATTGATTGCATGTGATGTTTATCCTTTATGCATCTTATTTTGCTTTGATTGACGATAGCATTATAAGATGATCTCTCACTAGATTTCAAGGTATAAGTGTTCTCCCTGAGTATGCACCATTGTGAAAGTTCTTCGTGCTGAGACACCACGTGATGATCGGGTGTGATAGCCTCTACATTCAAATACAATGGGTGCAAAACAGTTGCACACGCGGAATACTCAGGTTAAACTTGACGAGCCGCATATACAGATATGGCCTCGGAACACTGAGACCGAAAGGTCGAGCGTGAATCATATAGTAGATATGATCAACATAGTGATGTTCACCATTGAAAACTACTCCATCTCGCGTGATGATCGGACATGGTTTAGTTTATTTGGATCACGTGATCACTTAGATGATTAGAGGGATGTCTGTCTAAGTGGGAGTTCTTAAGTAATATGATTAATTGAACTTTAATTTATCATGAACTTAGTCCTGGTAGTATTTTGCAAATAATGTTGTAAGATCAATAGCTCGCGTTGTTGCTTCCCTATGTTTTATATGTGTTCCTAGAGAAAACTAAGTTGAAAAATGATAGTAGCAATGATGCGGATTGGATCCGTGATCTGAGGTTTATCTTCATTACTTCACAGAAGAATTATGTCCTTGATGCACCGCTAGGTGACAGACCTATTGCAGGAGCAGATGCAGGCGTTATGAACGTTTGGCTAGCACAATATGATGACTAGTTAATAGTTTAGTGCACCATGCTTAACGGCTTAGAATCGGGACTTCAAAGACGTTTTGAACGTCATGGACCATATGAGATGTTCCAGGAGTTGAAATTAATATTTCAAGCAAATACCCGAGTTGAGAGATATGAAGTCTCCAACAAGTTCTATAGCTAAAAGATGCAGGAGAATAGCTCAAGCAGTGAGCATGTGCTCAGATTGTCTGGGTACTACAATCACTTGAATCAAGTGGGAGTTAATCTTCCAGATAAGATAGTGATTGACATAATTGTCTAGTCACCATCACCAAGTTACTGGAACTTCGTGATGAACTATTGTATGCAAGGGATGACGAAAACGATTCCCGAGCTCTTCGTGATATTGAAATCGACGAAGGTAGAAATCAAGAAAGAGCATCAGAGTGTTGATGATCGACAAGACCACTAGTTTCAAGAAAAGGGCAAAGGGAAAGAAAGGGAACTTCAAGCAGAATGACAAGCAAGTTGTCACTCCCATGAAGAAGCCCAAAGTTGGACCAAAGCCTGAAACTAAGTGCTTCTACTGCAAAGGAAATGGTCACTGGAAGCGGAAATGCCCTGAATATTTGGTGGATAAGAAGGATGGCAAAGTAAACAAGGGTATATTTGATATACAGGTTATTGATGTGTACCTTACTAGTGTTTATAGTAGCCCCTAGGTATTTGATACTTGTTCGGTTGCTAAAAATTAGTAACTTGAAACAGGAGTTACAGAATAAACAGAGAATAGTTGAGGGTGAAGTGACGATGTATGTTGGAACTGGTTCCAAGATTGATATGATCATCATCGCACACTCCCTATACTTTCGGATTAGTGTTAAACCTTAATAAATGTTATTTGGTGTTTGCATTGAGCATGAATATGATTTGATCATGTTTATTGCAATACGGTTATTCATCTAAAACAGAGAATAATTTTTGTTCTGTTTACATGAATAAAGCCTTTGATGGTCATACACCCAATGAAAATAGTTTGTTGGATCTCAATCGTAGTGATACACATATTCATAATATTGATGCCAAAAGATGCAAAGTTGATAATGATAGTGCAACTTATTTGTGGCACTTCCGTTTGGGTCATATCGGTGTAAAGCGCATGAAGAAACTCCATAAAGATGGATTTTTGGAACCATTTGGTTATGAATCATTTGATGCTTGCGAACCTTGCCTTTTGGGCAAGATGACTAAAACTTTGTTCTTCGTAACAATGGAACGAGCTACTGACTTGTTGGAAATAATACATACCGATGTATGCGGTCCAATGAGTGTTGATGCTCGTGGCAGGTATCCTTATTTTCTGACCTTCACATATGATTTGAGCAGATATGAGTATATCTACTTAATGAAGCACAAGTCTGAAACATTTGAAAAGTTTAAAGAATTTCAGAGTGAAGTGAAGAATCATCGTAACAAGAAATTAAAGTTTCTACGATTTGATCGTGGAGACAAATATTTGAGTTACGATTTTGGTCTTCAGTTAAAACAATGTGGAATAGTTTCACAAACTCATGCTACCTGGGACACCACAGCATAATGGTGTGTCCGAACGTCATAACCGCACTTTATTAGATATAGTGCGATCTATGATGTCTCTTACTGATTTACCACTATCGTTTTGGGGTTATGCATTAGAGACAGCTGCATTCACATTAAAAAGGGCACCATCTAAATCCGTTGAGACGACGCCGTATGAACTGTGGTTTAGCATGAAACCTAAGTTGTCGTTTCTTAAAATTTGGGGTTGCAATGCTTATATGAAAAAGTTTCATCCTGATAAGCTCAAACCCAAATCAGAGAAATGTGTCTTCATAGGATACCCAAAAGAGACTGTTGGGTACACCTTCCATCACATATCCGAAGGCAAGATATTGGTTGCTAAAAGTGGATCCTTTCTAGAGAAGGAGTTTCTCTCGAAAGAAGTGAGTGGGAGGAAAGTAGAACTTGATGAGGTAACTGTACCTGCTACCTTATTGGAAAGTAGTTCATCACAGAAATTTGTTCCTGTGACTCCTACACCAATTAGTGAGGAAGCTAATGATGATGGTCATGTAACTTCAGATCAAGTTACTACCGAACCTCATAGGTCAACCAGAGTAAGATCCGCACCAGAGTGGTACGGTAATCCTGTTCTGGAGGTCATGTTACTTGACCATGACGAACCTACCAACTATGAGGAAGCGATGATGAGCCCAGATTCCGTGAAATGGCTTGAGGCCATGAAATATGAGAGGGGATCCATGTATGAAAACAAAGTGTGGACTTTGATTGACTTGCCCGATGATCGGCAAGCCATAGAAAATAAATGGATCTTCAAGAAGAAGACGGACGTTGATAGTAGTGTTACTATCTACAAAGCTAGACTTGTCAAAAAGGTTTTTGACAAAGTTCAAGGTGTTGAATACAATGAGATTTTCTCACTTGTATCGATGCTTAAAAGTCTGTTTGAATCATGTTAGCAATTGCCGCATTTTATGAAATTTGGCAAATGGATGTCAAAACTGCATTCCTTAATGGATTTATTAAAGAAGAGTTGTATATGATGCAACCAGAAGGTTTTGTTAATCCTAAAAGTGCTAACAAAGTGTGCAAGCTCCAGTGATCCATCTATGGACTGGTGCAAGCCTCTCAGAGTTGGAATAAATGTTTTGATAGTGTGATCAAATCATATGGTTTTATACAGACTTTTGGAGAAGCCTGTATTTACAAGAAAGTGAGTGGGAGCTCTGTAGCATTTCTAAAAACTATATGTAGATGACATATTGTTGATTGGAAATGATATAGAATTTCTGGATAGCATAAAAGGATACTTGAATAAGAGTTTTTCAAAGAAAGATCTCAGTGAAGCTGCTTACACATTGAGCATCAAGATCTATAGAGATATCTCAAGACGCTTGATAAGACTTTTTTTTAATGAGTACATACCTTGATAAGATTTTGAAGTGGTTCAAAACGGAACAGTCAAAGAAGTAGTTCTTGCCTGTATTGCAAGGTGTGAAGTTGAGTAAGACTAAAAAACCCGACCATGGCAGAAAATAGAAAGAGAATGAAAAGTCATTCCCTATGCCTCAGTCATAGGTTCTATAAAGTATGCTATGTTGTGTACCAGACCTATTGTATACCTTGCTCTGAGTTTGGCAAGGGAGTACAATTTTGATCTAAGAGTAGATCACTGGACAGTGGTCAAGAATATTCTTAGTGAGGACTAAGGAAATATTTCTCGATTATGGAGGTGATAGAAGAGCCCGTCATAAAGAGTTACATCGGTGCAAGCTTTTACACCGATCCAGATGACTCTAAGTCTCAATCTAGATACATATTGAAACTGGGAGCAATTAGCTAGAGTAGGTCCGTGCAGAGCATTGTAGACATAGAATATTTGCAAAATACATACGGCTCTGAATGTGACAGACCCGTTGACTAAACTTCTCTCACGAGCAAAACATGAACATACCTTAGTACTCTTTGGGTGTTAGTCACATAGCGATGTGAACTAGATTATTGACTCTAGTAAACCCTTCGGGTGTTGGTCACATGACGATGTGAACTATGGGTATTAATCACATACAGATGTGAATATTGGTGTTAAATCACATGGTGATGTGAACTAGATTATTGACTCTAGTGCAAGTGGGAGACTGAAGGAAATCTGCCCTAGAGGCAATAATAAAGTTATTATTTATTTCCTTATTTCATGATAAATATTTATTATTCATGCTAGAATTGTACGTAAACATAATACATGTGTGGATACATAGACAAACATAGTGTCACTAGTATGCCTCTACTTGACTAGATCGTTAATAAAAGATGGTTAAGTTTCCTAACCATAGACATGAGTGGTCATTTGATTAACGTGATCACATCATTAGGAGAATGAAGTGATTGACTTGACCCATTCTGTTAGCTTAGCACTTGATCGTTTAGTATGTTGCTATTGCTTTCTTCATGACTTATACATGTTGCTATGACTATGAGATTATGCAACTCCCGTTTATCGGAGGAACACTTTGTGTGCTACCAAATGTCACAACGTAACTGGGTGATTATAAAGGTGCTCTACAGGTGTCTCCGAAGGTACTTGTTGAGTTGGCGTATTTCGAGATTAGAATTTGTCACTCCGATTGTCGGAGAGGTATCTTTGGGCCCACTCGGTAATGCACATCACTATAAGCTTGCAAGCATTGTAACTAATGAGTTAGTTGCAGGATGATGTATTACGGAACAAGTAAAGAGACTTGCCGGTAATGAGATTGAACTAGGTATTGAGATATCGACGATCGAATCTCGGGTAAGTAACATACCGATGACAAAGGGAACAAACGTATGTTGTTATGCGATTCGACCGATAAAGATCTTCGTAGAATATGTAGGAGCCAATATGGGCATCCAGGTTCCGCTATTGGTTATTGACCAAAGAAATGTCTCGGTCATGTCTACATAGTTCTCGAACCCGTAGGGTCCGCACGCTTAACGTTCGTTGACGATATAGTATTATATGAGTTATGTATGTTGGTGACCGAATGTTGTTCGGAGTCTCAGATGAGATCTCGGACATGACGAGGAACTCCGGAATGGTCCGAAGATGAAGTTTAATATATGGGATAATGTTGTTTGGTCTTCGGAAGGGTTCCGGAATTCACCGGAAGGGGTTCCGGATGTTTCCCGAAATGTTTGGGTACGAGAACACGTTATTTGGGCCAAAGGGGAAAGCCCACAAGGTTTTTGGAAAGCGCAAAAGGAAGTTTTACGAAGTCCAGGGGCAGACGCCAGGGTCCCTGGCGTCTGGGTCCAGACGTCGGGGACCCTGGCGTCTGGCCCTGGAGTCCGAGTAGGACTCTTGCCTTTCGGGTGAAACTGACTTTGTGGAGGCTTTTAGTCCAAGTTTCGACCCCAAGGCTCAACATATAAATAGAGGGGCAGGGCTAGCACCAAAGACACATCAAGAAACACCAAGCCGTGTGCCGGCAACCCCGTCCCCTCTAGTTTATCCTCCGTCATAGTTTCCGTAGTGCTTAGGCGAAGCCCTGCGGAGATTGTTCTTCACCAACACCGTCACCATGCCATCGTGCTGCCGGAACTCATCTACTACTTCGCCCGTCTTGCTGGATCGAGAAGGCGAGCACGTCATCGAGCTGAACATGTGCTGAACGCGGAGGTGCCGTACGTTCGGTACTTGATCGGGGCGGATCGTGAAGGTGTACGACTACATCAACCGTGTTGATAAACACTTCCGCTTAGCGATCTTCAAGGGTATGAAGATACACTCTCCCCTCTCGTTGCTATGCATCACTATGATCTTGCGTGTGCGTCGGAATTTTTTTGAAATTACTACGTTCCCCAACAGACTCCCACTGGAATAGCATTATTATGAAAGATATGTGCATTCCTCTCTTTCCATAACTCCCAAGAGATTAGCAGCATCAAGGATGCAAGCGGCCTTCGCGATTGGGTCGTCTGGTTAGCATTGTGGCTCTACCACTCTTTAACGGAAGTCGCGTCACTCCAATCGGAAGGATGCACATCATGGAGACCAAGCCAATCTTTGATCATACACCAAAGCTCTGATAGTGTATCGACACTGAAATAGAAGGTGGGCCGCCGACTCCTGAACTTGCTTGCATTTTACCACATTATATTTGTACAATATTGTTAGAAGAGAATACTATGTATAGTTTGAACCACTCACCCATCTTCACACTAGGTAGCCAAGTTAAATAGCCAAAAAAAAACGTTTGAGTACTTTGACCTGCGGCTAGCATGATTAGGTGATTAATTAGCTCCATTGGTTTCTGACATGACAACGACACGTCTTCTCGAAAAATGACACCTACACGTCATGCGTGCATTGTACAATATTTCTCCATGTATCACGAAATGTTAAGCTTTATATCGGAATTCCAAACTGGGAATGCAGCTAGCCCGGAGAAAGCATGAGCGCCCACTAGTTCGCACCTTGAGTTAGGTTCCCACCACATCCCTGTCAGCCGTCAGCACAGCGACGTCGTGAAATTCGATTTAGCGTTTTCTGGGTAAACTAGCTTAAAGCACACCACTTGCATGGTGAGCGAAAGAGCTAGGCAAGGGCGCAGATCCAACGTGCTTGATAACCATAGGCTAATTAGCAGCCTTGACCTGGATCATTACTCGTGCTTCATAACTATAGGTTTGATTTAGCAATTTAGCAGCCTTGAAGTAGCTGTTTAGTAGTATAATCAGGTGGCCAAACTAACGGTTTATCCATCAGATGCCTGAATAAACTAGCGCTTGATAACTATAGGCTTGATTAGCAGCCTTGAAGTAGCTGTTTAGTATAATCAGGTGGCCAACGCTCCATCCATCAGATGCATGAATAGTCACAGCTCTCTTGGTCATCTGCACGAGACTTTTTTTTTCATCTTGAGACCATCATGCATGAGATTTTTTAGAGCATATTTGTCCGCCACATTTTACTTCTAGAATGTCGGCTGCCTGCTCCATATGTATTCAGTCTATTATAGCAACTCTCCGCAAGCATGCCCATGACAATAATTTTGACAAACCATGGATATTCCCGGGTGGGGTGAAGCCTATGTAAAACTTCTACGCCAATGAGTCAATGACGTGTATGGACCTACTAGCCGTTCATGGTTGGCCGAGCAATGGTATGTCTGTTCTTGAATGATTTCGAAAACAATGAGCACGTTGCATTTCTAGAGAGGTGTGGGGTGGGGATTGCTTCAATTTGGCTTGGTCTTCGCACGCACCCTCCATTGGATTTTACTTTCTCAATGGTTGTGGTCAGAGCATCTTCAATAGCATGTGTATATTTAGATGTCTATATATTTATATGCACAATGGTCTAAAAAGATTCCCTTATATACATGTTCAATTTTGTATCAGAATGTCTATATACAGGGATCATGACAGGTGGGCCGTCGCTGGGGAGAGAAAGAAATCATGACTGCAACTGAGTTTAGACAACGCCTTCACAATGTCCAGGCATGGACATTATCGAGGTCGATTTAGAGGATGTGTATATTTGGACGATCATATAGACAAGCTGTTGGACGCCTATTTTAGACTCACGTCGTGGAAAACGAGTATAGACATCCATATAAACAAGCTATTGGAGATGCTCTCAGGTGACAATTTGGGACCGCATAGTAGACGAAGAGATCTTCACAAGGATGCAGTCCTTGGTATGTCTTTCAGGAGCCTAGCCGTACAATCTTCAAAAATGGAATAGGACAAGAACTGGGAGCGACTACAATAGAAAAGTAGGTTGTGGTGCAAAAATAGAAAAAACTGATCTGTTCCATTGGATGGGAGATTGATGGCTCAGATTCGGGTGGGGCGTTCTATGTGTAAAATTTGCAAAAAGGTCCCTCCCTGATAGCTAATTTCACCCCGATGCCCCTCCTCGTTGACCCAAATCTCGTGGAGGCAGCGCTCGAACAAAATCTTTTCCGGGGGCGGCGGCGGCCGCCGCGCAGATCCCTACTCCAAGTTGGGTGAGCACTCCTGGTAGAGGTGATGCTCCTCCCGATGTCCCCTTGCCGTTTTGTGGCTGGCGGCTCAGTTTGAGGCGGACCAGATCGGAGCTCATCACCAACTAACCTCCGCCCTGCAGCTTTCGTCGCAGATTCCCTTCTGAAGCTTCCGACATTGGTGGGTTCGTCGCCTCCTCTCTCCAGTAACAGCTAGCACCCTCCTCCCCCTCGTCGGCGTCAAGCCGGTGGTGGTCTCCTCGGCTCGTTCCCCTCCAGCCTGTGCGACGAGGTGGTTCGTTTTCCTGGTAAATAGATGCTAGCTTTTACTTATTTGCTAGTGAATTTGTGTTACATCCCAATTTTACTATCAAGTAGATTTATGCTGCATCTCTCTAGTTCTATTTTTTGTTCATGTCAAATCTTCTCAGTGAATGATGCACAATAACTTTGATTTAATGGTGTATTGCTACTGTACTAGCGTTTTGGTACTCTAATTTGGAAGTTTTGTTTCACTCATAAGTAATCTGGAGAATCAAGTTGGAAGATTGAATGCAGTCAGCTAATTTCAGCGTCTTGCAGTTTAGCATATAATTCACAAAAAAGATTAATACTCGCAGTTCTGTATACAAAGGAGCTGTTCGGGATCCCTCCACTCTGCAACTCCGCTACGGAGCGGAGCGGGATGCAGCTATATTTCAGCGAGCTGCTAGCAGGGTGCTCCGCGCGCTCTGCTCCGTAGCGAAGGAGCAGAGGGTTGCCGAACACAGCCAAAGTCAATAGCATGAAAAGTTGGAAAGAAAGTAAATTGATTCTGCTAGGCAAAAAGTAAAATGAAATTTGTATAATTATCACCATATCAAAATCCCGATTCACGTATATATGATTCATCCCTGAAATTGCTCTAGTTTAACAGAGAATAAGAAGAAGTGTCCTAGAATATATGAATTATGATTCCCAAAGATGGTGACACTGAGGGTCAACAATTTGTGCATCGAATACTAAGAGTCAACAATTGGAAGTGTCCTAGTATATATTCTGACACACAGACTGTTGCCATAGGTGGTGGGCTCCTCGGCTCCTTCCGAACCGACCTGTGTGACGTGGTGCAAATCTACAAGGCGTCAACACGATGGTTAATTTCTCTGGTAAATAGATGCTAACATGATTTAGCTAGTACATTTGTGCTCGATCTTAATTTTATTAGCTAGTTGATTTTTGCTGCATCTCTACAGTTCTATTTTCTTGTACTTGTTCATGTCAAACCTGCTCATGTGTGAATGATGCATATTTAGTAACTTCATTTCATTATGTATTGCTACTGTTTGTGGTGGTTTGAAAGTCTATTTTCCTTCTTCTGTTTCACTATTAAGTACTCTGGAGAACCAAGTTGGTAGGTTGATGACGGGTACATAATCTTCGATTTGAAGTTTAGGACATTTTATTTCCCATATGCATTCGTTGCATTCATTGTGGTCAAACCGAGTTTTTGTTTGGAGATTTATTTGTATATACCAGTGCACACAATAATCCCAAAAACCCAACTGAGATAGAAATCATCACTTGTACTTGGACCTGCATTTCACATTTTCATGCGGCTTTGAGACAGATTGATCATCATAGATTCTATAACTCCTAACCAATTGTTGACCACAAGTATTCTGATGCACAAGTTGCAAACCGGATAAGTACTATTCCTTTTCTTGGCGAAACTATAGAAGAACTGTTGTTGTAGGTTGTGCCTAGAGTGATGATGTTATGGTAAGTGTAGAAATGACTATGTGAAGCGTACAGATTTGTTCATGCTTCACAATGTCAAGAATAGAGATTTTTATATGTCTATTATTATACTAGGTACATGGTTCGCTGGTTATATTAGGGAGTCGCTCTGCTAAAATTGTCCTTGTCAAACTAATGACCAGTTTTGAGTGATTAAAATGTCCAATGGCTTCGAGGGTTTGACGCATCATTTTATCATACGATATGTTTTTTATTTGTACATACGATAGGCTATTTGAAAATGCCAAGTTTTATAAAGGATGGATTTCTAATAGGATAATTATGTAAATAACCGTATTCCCTAATTCACCCAGTTGTTGCGAATCTCTAGAATGCATTAGAGTGGTTTTTCCTGTACAAGTATTATTTATATAAATTTTTCATTATTAGTAAGTTAGGATTATCCACAAAACATTTGGCTTGTCTGCCAATTGCAGTATACAAACATTCTTCTCTATTTTTCGTTCCTTCTGGTATGTGCAACACACCGTCAGGTGGTCTTGTTCATGCATATTTATTTGCTCAGCTCATGATTACAAAGTTTTAAGTATGAATGTATGACACATACATGGACTTGCACTAACTGAATCATACTTGTTACGTATGATCTCTCTCAGGACAAGAAGCTCGATGAAGAAGAAGCACTTCATCTAGAGGCAACTATTGCGTGCCATCAAGATATCAACGTCGATCTAGTTCTTAATGGCAATGCTTGCTCTGCGATGATTATCATAGTCCTGCAGACTTTGCATAGCCCGTCGTGTACGAAAGTTGAAGCAATTTTCGCTAGCAATTCTTGTTGATCTTGTCAGGTTATTGATAGCTCGATATGAATGTCTTCTTGTGTTATGCCCGGTATGTTCCAGTTTGACATGTACTAAAAGAAGTGCCGTGGATAGACCAGTTTGACATGCAGTCAAGCATTATGTGCCTAGAATGGTCCATTTTAACATGTATACCCAATTTTCTGTTCCTGAGATGCTTCAGCTTAAACGTACTCACATATTAGTGCCTGTGAGCTGTGATAGTCCAGTTTGCCCGGCTGGTTTAATTTTGTCATTTACTCAAATATCTTTGACATCCAATATGTATGCGCAAAGGGAGAGAGCAGGAATGAACACCGGAGATATGACAATACTAGTATTTACTAAGAACCAAACGTTTGCACACGAAAAATGGAGGTGGTTAGTGCAAAAGTCTATTTGACATCTAACTACTAGCAGGGGGGTTTTCATAAAATACACATTAAGTGGCATGGAAGCCCTCCACTTGAATCTGTACCATCTGCAATGGATCCGGTGGCCCAGATTCGTTTTTCTATTTTTGCACCAGAACCTGCTTTTCTATTGTAGTCGCTCCACAAGAACTCTCCATCGTCCACCCTGGCTTTAGGGACTATCACCTGAGGAGCATCTTTTGCCTCAAAAAACCTTTTGCATTTAACCACATTATCTTCTGGTGATAACTTTTGCTCCGTTTTTTACCAACATTGTGAGCTGTGGGAGGAGGAGGGACTGGAGCTCGTGCTGCACCGCACTATGCTACCCATTGTGGTTGAGATGGATAACATCGAAGCCGGTGGACAAGTCGAGATTTCATGTGCTTGTCGAGGAGATCAAGAAGATGGTCGCTGACGACCCTAGGGAGATTTCTATTACTGCTATTAGTTGCTCGCAAAATAAGTTAGTCATGAGCTCGCTGCATATGGTAAAAGTACTCCTCGTATTGCTGTTTGGTTGGGCTCAGGCTTCAGCAACATTGTTGTAATGGTACTGGCTGATTTGCCTCTTTGAATTGATATAATCTCCCTTTCCCCCGCCAAAAAAAAAAAAGAATAGTTGTATCATCTGAGTATAGTTTGAACCACTCACCCAAACTTTGCACGAGGTAGCAACAAGAGTGTCAAATTCCTTCCCATGTTCATCTATCATGGCAAAAATTGGAGTAAATAGCAAAAAAGTTTGCAGAAAACATTGATTTACAATTTTTCAAAGAACCACCACTATTCGGTAATAATTTTGTAGATACCACTGATCACCATGTAATCCCTCATTGACACTCATTATGACACACGGGACCCGTCTATAAGCGCTCACAAGGCACCAGATGTCATTGTCGGTTACCTGAACAGTTAAGCCTAGCTAGATGTTAAGTTCACATGTCAGTGTGCAGTCGTATCGAGTCCATCCATACTTATACCAGTAGTAGCAACATGAATCCTTGGAACATAACCTCGAAAAATAATAAAGACGGCACCATGATACACGTTGGGACGAACTGCCCACGCTAACGCAATTCGACCACCAACAACAAACCCGACCGAAATCGGGACATCCAGCATAGAACAAGTAGAACACACCACAATCGAACCAAACTACCGTCCCCAAACTCCCAAAAATCCAGGCCCAAATTGGACAACCACACCCCCAAGCGAACACACACTATCCACAAACCCCAACAATGTGTAACCAAAAAACTAGGCGAAGAGAGGAGAAGAGGAGCGAACCAGGGCACGGAGTGACGGTAGAAGACTCGACTAGCGCGACGGCGGGAGTCGACGGCGTCACCACAACGGTGACTAGCTCTAGCACCACACAGAAACTTTCTAGAAACATGTTTGGATGGTTGTGTCCCGTTGGCAAATCAACGGTCCATGTAACAAGTTTCTTCTATTGTTTACATACGGAGTTTTTCAATGATTTTTGTTGTTTTTCTCTTCTCTTTTCTATTTTAATATTTTCTTTAGGTGTAATTCAAATTATTTTTGTTTGTTTTTCTAATTGTTTTCTTTCATTTTTCAGATTTTTAAATACATGAATAATTTGAAAGTTATTTAACATTTGAAAAATTTATGAATATTTTTAATGAAGTTAGCCATTTTTTAATTCATGAGTATTTTTAAAGAATTCATGAATCATTTTTAATATGTAATTCTTTATTTCTAAATATTTATAGTTTTAGAAAAAGTTTTGAAGCAAGAGAAATTATTTGTGTTTCCAGAGAAAAAATGGGCCAGTCCATAGAGGGCTTTATTTACGATTTGCCCCACTATTCTTCCACGAAACCTATTCGACACTTAACTTTGATAACAGTTTGTAGTGCACAACCAAGCCATCAAAGAAATCAAGCGAGCGAGCCCGCCAGCGAGTGATCGAGCGAGCAACCGTTGTGCTTAATGGGCCGACCAACTGACCATGCGCCTGAGCGCCAGCAAGCCAACTGGCACCTAAGCCGTTGTATAGGAGGTATATTACTCTTCGCCCTATTTGGTGGTATAGAAGACTAGATCCAGCATTTGGAAGCATAGAAGGCCGGATCCAGATCCAAGAAGCAATTTTTGACTACTTATGCTTGGTTATGCACCAATTTATATATTCTTCGAACACGTCAAGGATATGTCTCGCCTGTACGGAGATGTATCACATCCCGCCTATTGCGCTTGCGGCTACTGGGCCGGCCCAAACCCTGTAGTCAAATAATTTTTTTGAAATATATGTATTCATATCTTTTTGAAATATGAGCAAAGCAAAAATTGAATGTGAAAACTAAGAAAATCTTACTAACTTACAAGAAGCTAACTGGGCCAGCCCAACTAGATGCTTGTTGTAAGCGAGTGCATGCTCGACCTTATCCAATGGAATACATATATAGTCACGCCCCTTCAAACATCAAAGGAGCTATTCCTTGCTTACTGCAAGGATAGCGTAGGTCTCGCCCGCAACACCCATCGGTTGGGTTGGCCATGGCGTTTTTTTTGCACGGTTTCCCCTGTTGTTCCCCTTTTTATTTTTATTTAGTTTTCTTTTTTCCCCGCCTTTCTTTTTTTCTGTTTCTATTTGTTTTTCATTGGTTTGTATTCTTCTTTGTTTTTTCTTACTGTTTTCACTGTTTTGGCATCGGTTTTCATCATTTTACAATGATTTTCTTTGTATTTTCCCAGGTTTTTGTCAATTTTTCTCTTTTTCTTTGCTATTCTTTGATGTTATTTGTCTTCCATCGGTTTTATTTGGTTTTTCTATTTTCCTTCATTATACTTTGGTTTTATTTGTTCCTTTCAAGATTTTCTTTTAAAAAAATCTTTGTTTTTTTATTTATTTTGTCGGTTTTCATCGATTACTTTTTGGTTCAACACATGTGTACATTTTTTACTACAGAATGTACATTTTTACTGTGCACATGAAACATTTTGTAGATACACGTTGAACACTTTTCCAATTACAATATTTGTAACTATTTTTGAAATACATGGCTAACATTTTTAAAAATAAATTAAAAAGCACATATAATGTAAAAAATTATACATCTGGAACATTTTATATGCATGTTTAACATCTTTTGTACAAATTTGGCATTTTTCAAATAGATGAAACATTTTTCATATACAACCTAAACATGTTTGGTGTGCACATTGAACATTTTCTAAATATGTGAGTGACATCTTACAAATATATGTTTTGATGCGTATTTCATTTTTTATACGCATTATACATTTTTGGTATACATAAAAACATTTTCTTTATATCAATTTAACATTTTTATATTACATGATAAAATTTTTATGTCTACTTTTTCCCATAGACCTTGTACTTTTTCATAGACCAGGAACATTAATTATACATGTGTTAATATTTTTTATATAGATGATAAAGATTTTTAAAATATATATATGTTTTTGATCTGTACTTTTTTCATACATGTTGTACATTTTTTTATACATCTGGAACATTTTGTTGTACTTATTTAATGTGTTTCAAATACATGATTAACAACTTTCAAATATATGTGTTTGAACATTCTTACGAATATGCATTTTAAACTTATTTAATATGTGTGAAACATTTTTAGTACATGTTTTAACATTTTTTAAATAAATGGTTGACATTTTCTTAATGTTTGATGAACACTTCGGAAAATGAAAGTTAAAATTAAAAATTAAAAGATAAAGCAAAAGAAAAGGAAATAGAAACAAAATGAAAAATATGAAACAAAACAGAAGAAATTGGAAAAAAAAATCATGATTTTGCTTGGGTGGCCCACTTGCTACAGAGCAATAGGCGAGCGTTGATTTCCATCTCGCGTCAAAACAAGGTATAGACAATCATGTTTGGGGAGCAACTAATGAAGGAGCACTCCTTTGGTAGCCATCCCAAGGGTAACTTGGGGTGGCCTGAGAGCGCGCCACAGCTAGCGCGCGTGTCGTGCTTTGGACGCTCCCTCCGGATTTTATTTTTATTTTTTCGCACGCGTTTTCGGATTTTTAGAGAGAGAATTTCTTATTTACCACTGTCTTAAAATTTGTTGTCTTATTTGACATAGAAAAGTTTTTTCATCCTTATATAACATCGTGTCTAAATTTTATGCCCTTTATGACACTTGCATCAATTTGGAGCCATAACGGTGTTAAATGACATCTGAAAAGACCTATTTACCCCTCATGTGATAGATGACCTAAATTTGTGTGTATTCAGTCGCCCTGGGCATAAAGGGTATAAAATTAAAAGACCTATTTACCCCTCATGTGAACGAACACTTTCAAACTGCTTGTGCGGATCGTCGCGGTCGGCAACGAGGCTGTGCGTCGGCTTCGACTGGACGCTGGCCACCTGGCTCCTATGGATGAGATGGAGTACAGCACATGAGCAGCTGAGCAGTACGTGTGTACTCGTCAATGCGCGAGGATGGACTTATGCGAGCAATACGTGCGTGAGGATGGGCTTGTGCGTGCAACATTCGTGAAGATGGGTCTATCTCCTACGGCAAGCTGCTGATACATACTGTACCTTATTACGTGACGCTCTCCCATTACCTTTCTGAGCTCCTCCTTCTTTAGTTGGGTACACACGGGTATTCGAAATGCATAAACGTATGTGTACGTGGCTGGCCGGCACGCGTGTATTTTAATATGTACGCGTACTTTCCGGCTACAGGCTAATCAGACTGTACGGTTGCCGACACCCAAAAGCCACGAGCCCTTAGATGCGTGCAGATACAAGCACCAGGCCTGAATAGCACGTAAGAGTACGTGAGCAACCTAATATGCATGCACGTGTGCAAAACTAATCAAAGATGAGCTACCGCATGCATGTTTGCTTCCCTGTATATTCTGCATTCGTTTTTTCCCAGTAATTAAATTCTCTTTGGTACAAAATCACGTCGAACACCATCCAGATAAAGTCACATATTGAAGCTAAAGGACAACGTAAAATTTTGGACACATACCCATGAGAGGTAAATTGGTCTTTTCAGGTGTCATTTGACACCGTTAAGGCTCAAAATGGATGAAAGTGCCATAAAGGGAATAAAATTTAGACACAGTGTTATATAAGGAAGAAAAAATGTTTTCAGTGTCAAATAAGGAAACAATATTTAAAATAGTGTTATATAAGGATTTTCTCATTTTTAGATGGGTTTTTAGTCTTCCACCATATTTTATTAACTTTTGGATAAAAAATATGAAAAATAATTGCGCGAAAAATTGTTTTTTTCTTCCATGAGAGGCACGGTTGTGCCTCTCGGAAACGAAAAAAATATTTTCTTTAATTTCCCTTCCACGAGAGCCATGATTTTGCTTTCACGAGATGCACGGAATTGCTTCCGCGAGAGGCACGGCCTTGGCTCTCGGAAATAAAAAAAAACATGTTTTCTCTTTTCCCTTCCGTGAGAGGCACGGCTTTGCTTCCGTGAGAGGCACGGATTTGTTTCTGCGAGAAGAACAACCATGCCTCTCGAAAACGAAAAAAAACACATTTTTTCCTTCCGTAAGAGGCGCAGTCGTGCGTCTTTCGGAAAGGAGAAAAACATGCACTTGTTTCAGTTTTTTGTCTGGATTTTTCGTGAAAAATTTCATCAGAACATATCAACATGGGGTCTAGCTTTAAAGATCTCTAAGCGAGAAATCCAACGGTGAAAACTGTTTGAGATTTGAACGCATGGTTTAAGAGATAAAACGTTTTGAATAAACGGATCTATGAAAAAAATGAAAACTTTTCGCAGCCTGGGAAGTGGGAGTGACCTTTTAAAAGAGTACTCCTTAATCAATGATTTCGCCTGTTCGGCTCTTCAGCTGGGCCGGCCCATATAGATCCTCAATTCGCAATGTTAGCCTGGTTCGCCCCGATCATATTTTTAAAAAATAGAATAAAAACACAAAAAAGAAAAATTGTGAATTTTAACATGTTTACGGATTTTGAAAAAAGTATATGAATTTGAAAAAAATCATCAATTTGATAAAAGTTCATGAAATTTGAAAAAACAAATATGGATTTTTTAAAAAAGTTCATCGAGTTTGAAAAATATTCATTGATTTGAATAAAGGTCTTTCAATTTTGAAAAAAATTACCAATTTGAAAAAAGTTCATCGATTTCAAAGGAACTTCTTCAATTTTGAAAAAAGTTCATCGATTTTGAAAAAAATCCATTGAATTTTGAAAAAAATCAATTTAATTAGCAAAAGGGAAAAACAAAAAGGAAAAAGGGAATAAAAACAAACATAACCATTCCAATAAAAAAGAAAAACGAAACAAGAAAAAAAAGGAAGGAAGTCGATATAATTGTGCACAACAAGTGAGGATGGTGGGTTGGCTAGCGTAACTATCAAGGAGCAGGGAGTCGCCGGTTCGAAACCAACCTGGCGTGCAGTCTTTTTGGACCTTAAAAGGGAAGAAGTTTCATCGTGCTTGTTTCACACGCATGGAATTGACACTAGCATTCTGGGATGTGAGATCTTAGGACTAGGTTCTAGCGGGCCAAATAAATTTATGCTTCTCCATCCATAACAAAGTTGAAACCATGTGTGGTTCGGTTCTTCTTCACATTGCCAATCATCCTGGAGACTGATTGCATTGAGGCAAAGAACCTGGTCTCTCAAGGGCATGCAGGGTGATCGCGAATTCGCGATACACAATGATGGTCGATATACTATTTTTGAGAACCCTACGAGCAGATAGAGGGGTAAAGATCACGCATGTGAAGCGTGAACAAAATGTTGTGAGCCACTATTTGGCTAATTTTGATAGATGTGTGGATCGTGTGGATTCGCTCGGGCCGGGTGTTGTTTTAAAACTATGTAAGGTAGACTGCCTTTGATTGAGTAATAAAATCTCGTCAGCGTCAATTCCTTGCCATGGTTATGCATCGGTGATTTTAACGAAGTCCTGCATCTGCACAAGCATGTTGGGACGGGTCAAAGACGAAGGGCACAGATTCAGGGCTTCAGGGATGCTATGGACGTCTGCGCACTAGCTGATATTGGGTACCATGAGAAACCTTGGACTTATGAGAAAAAGACCTCCGGTGGAGGTTACTGCCGAGTGCGCCTTGATAGAGCTCTTGCCAATTCGGATTGGAGCACAATCTTTCCCCATGCAAGATTCATCCATGAAACGGGTGCTTCATCTGATCACTGTCCTATTAGACTCCAACTTGAGTCGGTTCAAGTTACACAAAGGGTGCAGAAAATATTCATGTACGAGTGTTATTGGGAGCGCCATGACACGTTCGGTGAATCGCTTGAGGCCATGTGGAGTGGGAGACCGGGCAGCCAGTCAGCAACGTAGCTCAGCAAGAAGCTTGAGGACTTGTCGGCGTCCTTGCAACAATGGAGTGGGGCCAATATTGGAACCGTATCCAGAAGGATTAAGAAGCTGAAAAAGGAATTTGCAGTTTTGCAAAATGACCCTCAACGATTGTCTTCCTCACATGCATAGAATGGTGGGTTGGCTAGCATAACTATCAAGGAGCAGGGAGTCGCCGGTTCGAAACCAACCTGGCGTGTAGTCTTTTTGGACCTTAAAAGGGAAGAAGTTTCATCGTGCTTGTTTCACTCGCATGGAATTGACACTAGCATTCTGGGATGTGAGATCACAGGACTAGGTTCTAGCGGGCCAGATAAATTTATGCTTCTCCATCCATAACAAAGTTGAAACCATGTGTGGTTCGGTTCTTCTTCAGATTGCCAATCATCTTGGAGACCGATTGCATTGAGGCAAAGAACCTGGTCTCTCAAGGGCATGCAGGGTGATCGCGAATTCGCGGTACACAATGATGGTCGATATACTATTTTTGAGAACCCTACGGGCAGATAGAGGGGTAAAGATCACGCATGTGAAGCGTGAACAAAATGTTGTGAGCCACTATTTGGCTAATTTTGATAGATGTGTGGATCGTGTGGATTCGCTCGGGCCGGGTGTTGTTTTAAAACTATGTAAGGTAGACTGCCTTTGATTGAGTAATAAAATCTCGTCAGCGTCAATTCCTTGCCATGGTTATGCATCGGTGATTTTAACGAAGTCTTGCATCTGCACGAGCATGTTGGGACGGGTCAAAGACGAAGGGCACAGATTCAGGGCTTCACGGATGCTATGGACGTCTGCGCACTAGCTGATATTGGGTGCCATGAGAAACCTTGGACTTATGAGAAAAAGACCTCCGGTGGAGGTTACTGCCGAGTGCGCCTTGATAGAGCTCTTGCCAATTCGGATTGGAGCACACTCTTTCCCCATGCAAGATTCATCCATGAAACGGCTGCTTCATCCGATCACTGTCCTATTAGACTCCAACTTGAGCCGGTTCAAGTTACACAAAGGGTGCTGAAAATATTCATGTACGAGTGTTATTGGGAGCGCCATGACACATTCGGTGAATCGCTTGAGGCCATGTGGAGTGGGAGTCCGGTCAGCCAGTCAGCAATGCAGCTCAGCAAGAAGCTTGAGGACTTGTCGGTGTCCTTGCAACAATGGAGTGGGGCCAATATTGGAACCGTATCCAGAAGGATTAAGAAGCTGAAAAAGGAATTGGCAGTTATGCAGAATGACCCTCAACGATTGTCTCCCTCACATGCATAGGATGGTGGGTTGGCTAGCGTAACTATCAAGGAGCAGGGAGTCGCCAGTTCGAAACCAACCAGGCGTGCAGCCTTTTTGGTCCTTAAAAGGGAAGAAGTTTCATCGTGCTTGTTTCACACGCATGGAATTGACACTAGCATTCTGGGATGTGAGATCACAGGACTAGGTTCTAGCGGGCCAGATAAATTTATGCTTCTCCATCCATAACAAAGTTGAAACCATGTGTGGTTCGGTTCTTCTTCAGATTGCCAATCATCTTGGAGACCGATTGCATTGAGGCAAAGAACCTGGTCTCTCAAGGGCATGCAGGGTGATGCGAATTCGCGGTACACAATGATGGTCGATATACTATTTTTGAGAACCCTACGGGCAGATAGAGGGGTACAAGTCACGCATGTGAAGCGTGAACAGAATGTTGTGAGCCACTATTTGGCTAATTTTGATAGATGTGTGGATCATGTGGATTCGCTCGGGCCGGGTGTTGTTTTAAAACTATGTAAGGTAGACTGCCTTTGATTGAGTAATAAAATCTCGTCAGCGTCAATTCCTTGCCATGGTTATGCATATGTGATTTTAACGAAGTCCTACATCTGCACGAGCATGTTGGGACGGGTCAAAGACGAAGGGCATAGATTCAGGGCTTCAGGGATGCTATGGACGTCTACACACTAGCTGATATTGGGTACCATGGAAAACCTTGGACTTATGAGAAAAAGACCTTCGGTGGAGGTTACTGCCGAGTGCGCCTTGATAGAGCTCTTGCCAATTCGTATTGGAGCACACTCTTTCCCCATGCAAGATTCATCCATGAAACATGTGCTTCATCCGATCACTGTCCTATTAGACTCCAACTTGAGCCGGTTCAGGTTACACAAAGGGTGTAGAAAATATTCGTGTACGAGTGTTATTGGGAGCGCCATGACACGTTCGGTGTATCGCTTGAGGCCATGTGGAGTGGGAGTCCGGGCAGCCAGTCAGCAACACAACTTAGCAAGAAGCTTGAGGACTTGTCGGCGTCCTTGCAACAATGGAGTGGGGCCAATATTGGAACCGTATCCAGAAGGATTAAGAAGCTGAAAAAGGAATTGGCAGTTTTGCAGAATGACCCTCAACGATTGTCTCCCTCACATTCAGAGGTGAAAATTACTGATCAGCTTGTGGAATTGTACCACATGGAAGAGATTCTACAACGGCAACGATCCAGGGTGGATTGGCTGGTTGATGGCGATAAGAACACGGAATTTTTTCAAAGAATAGCAAGCATGCGCCGAAGGGAAAGCCTTATCAAAAATCTTTAAAAACCAGATGGCTCTCTAATCCAAGATCCTACAGAGATGGCGACAATCACTAATGAGTTCTATAAGGATTTGTTTCACTCTGAAGGTACTTCGGGCATGGAGAATGTTTTGAATGCAGTACCGGTTAAAGTGATAGCTGATGTCTACTACACAACCTTCTTCTTGTAGACATTGTTGGGCCTGCAAGTGCACAGGTTTCTAGGACAATAACAAGTTTTCCTCAAGTGGATGACCTAAGGTTTATCAATCCATGGGAGGCATAGGATGAAGATGGTCTCTCTCAAACAACCCTACAACCAAATAACAAAGAGTCTCTTGTGTCCCCAACACACCCAATACAATTGTAAATTGTATAGGTACACTAGTTCACCGAAGAGATGGTGATACAAGTGCAATATGAATAGTAGATAAAGGTATTTGTAATCTGAAATTATAAAAACAGCAAGGTAACTAATGATAAAAGTGAGCGTAAACAGTATTGCAATGGTAGGAAACAAGGCATAGGGTTCATACTTTCACTAGTGCAAGTTCTCTCAACAATAATAACATAGATAGATCATATAACAATCCCTCAACATGCAACAAAGAGTCGCACCAAAGCCACTAATAGTGGAGAACAAACGAAGAGGTTATGGTAGGGTACGAAACCACCTCAAAGTTATTCTTTTGGATCAATCTATTCAAGAGTTCGTACTAGAATAACACCTTAAGACACAAATCAACCAAAACCCTAATGTCACCTAGATACTCCATTGTCACCTCAAGTATCTGTGGGCATGATTATACGATATGCATCACACAATCTCAGATTCATCTATTCAACCAACACAAAGTACTTCAAAGAGTGCCCCAAAGTTTCTACCGGAGAGTCAAGACGAAAACGTGTGTCAACCCCTATGCATAGATTCCCAAGGTCGCGGAACCCGCAAGTTGATCACCAAAACATACATCAAGTGGATCACATGAATATCCCATTGTCACCATAGATAAGCACGGCAAGACATACATCAAGTGTTCTCAAATCCTTAAAGACTCGATCCGATAAGATAACTTCAAAGGGAAAACTCAATTCATCACAAGAGAGTAGAGGGGGAGAAACATCATAAGATCCAACTATAATAGCAAAGCTCGTGATACATCAAGATCGTGCCATAGAGAGAACACGAGAGAGAGAGATCAAACACATAGCTACTGGTACATACCCTCAGCCCCGAAGGTGAACTACTCCCTCCTCGTCATGGATAGCGCCGGGATGATGAAGATGGCCACCGGTAAGGGATCCCCCCTCCGGCAGGGTGCCAGAACGGGCTCTCGAGAGGTTTTTGGTGGCTACAGAGGCTTGCGGCGGCGGAACTCCCGATCTATCTTTGGCTTTGATGTTTTTACGGTATATGGACTTATAGGTGAAAGAAGTCGGTCGGGGAGCCTCGAGGGGCCCAGGAGACAGGGGGCGCACCGATAGGAGGGCGTGCCCTCTTATCTCCTGGCTTCCTCGATCCTTCCCTGGCTTGAACTCCAAGTCTCCCAGATCATATCCTTTCCAAAAATCACGCTCCCGAAGGTTTCATTCCGTTTGGACTCCGTTTGATATTCCTTTTCTTCGAAATACTGAAACAGGCTATAAAACAGCAATATGGGCTGGGCCTCCGGTTAGTAGGTTAGTCACAAAAGTAATATAAAAGTGTATAATAAAGCCCGTAATCATTCAAAACAAATAATAAAATAGCATGAATGCTTCATAAATTATAGATACGTTGGAGATGTATCAACAACAGAGATGAACATGAACTTGACGGGGACGTTTACTCAGGAGGAAGTAAAAAACGGCCCTTTTCCAGATGTACCCAACGAAAGCACCCGGTCCTGACGGATATCCAGCGCATTTTTTTCAAAGGCACTAGGAGCTGTGCGGGGGAGAGGTAACCAATGTGGTTCTTCGAATCATTAGAGGGGAGGAGAGCCCAGAGGTAATTAACAATACTTTGCTGGTACTAATCCCTAAGGTCAAGGATTCGGTTCAGTTATCATAATTTTGTCCTATCAGCTTATGTAGCTGCTATACAAAATTGCCTCAAAGATTTTAGCTAATAGATTGAAGCAGATTTTGCCAGACATTATTTCAAAGGAGCAATCTGACTTTGTACCGGGGCGTTTGATCACTGACAACAACATCATAACAACCTATGAATGCCTACACTTTATGAAGAGAAATAAAGCAAAGAGGAATAGGTTTTGTGTTGTGAAGTTGGACATGATGAAAGCCTATGATCGTGTAGAATGGAGTTATCTTGAGGCTATTATGATTAAGTTGGATTTTGCACTATCTTGGGTGGCCTTGGTAATGAGGATGGTAAGCTCAATTAAGTTCTCAGTTCTATTTAATGGTGGCAAGTTGGATGAGTTTACACCAACGAGAGAGATCCGTCAGGGGGACCCAATTTCTCCATACCTATTTTTTCTTGCAGCGGAGGGCCTTACGTGCCTCTTAAAAACACAAGATGAATCATCACACCTTAGTGGAATACAAGTTGCTCCATCGGCTCCGCCGGTAAGCCACTTGCTCTTCGCGGATGATAGCTTGTTGTTTGCCAAAGCCAGCTCTAATGGGAGCAAAATGAGTTGTCCTCCTTGACGGAGATTTACTGCCAAGCATTGGGTCAAAGAATTAACTTGGCCAAGTCATCAGCTTTCTTTAGCAAGGGCTGCCCTAATACCTTGCGGGTAGAAGTGATGAACGCTCTCAATATTGCCAATGAGTCGCTCTTAGATAGATATCTTGGGATGCCCACTAATGTTCGTAATAGCAAGAATGGTGCCTTCAAGTTCCTAAAGGATAGAGTATGGAGCAAGATAAAAGGATGGATGGAAAAACTACTATCTTCAGGGGGCAAGGAAGTCCTCATTAAATCAGTAGCACATGCGTCCCGTTATATTCTATGTCATGCTTCAAGCTTCCACAAGGACTATGTGAGCACATCAACACATTGATACGGAAATTTTGGTGTGGGAGCAAGGAAGGACAAAGGAAACCAAGCTGGGTTTCATGGAACACAATGACAAGGCCCAAGTTTTGTGGAGTGCTCGGATTCAGGGGCATAGAATTGTTCAACCTCGCCTTACTTGCTAGGCAAGCTTGGCGAGTGCTGATGGAACCTGGATACCTAAGTGCCCGAGTCTTAAAGGCCAAGTATTTCAGCAATACTGATTTCCTATGAGCTGAGTTGGGTGCGGCTCCTTCACAGACCTGGAGATCCATCCTGGAAGGACGTGATGTTCTTGTTCAAGGACTTATTAGAAGAATCGGTGATGGTGTTTCGACCAATGTCTGGAGGCACAACTGGCTCCCGCGCCCCCATAACATGATGTCAATTGTATGCAGATCACAACAACAACCATCTGTAGTCGCCAAGCTGATGCTGCCAGGAGCGGAGTGGAACAGACCATTGGTTGATGAGGTGTTTCTGCCCTCGGATGCAAGAGCTATATTGGAGATTCCTTTGTGCACAGTACAGATGGATTTCTGGAGCTTGGTACACGAGAAGAATGGAGTTTTCTCGGCGAGGTCGGCTTATCACATGCTCATAGATACAAAAATGAGGAGGGAAGCATGGCTTGAGGGCCGGTCTGATTCCTCTAACACTAAGGGCGAGCAGCGAGCATGGTCCAAGCTTTGGAAGGTGGAGGTCCCATCGAAGGTAAAAATCTTCTTGTGGCGCCTTACACAGAATTCCATGCCAACGACAGACCTTTTACACAGCAGAAACATGTCGACGACCACAACTTGTAGGCTATGTGGAGCAGAAGATTCTTGGCAACATTCCCTCCTACAATGTAGCGTCACGAGATGTGTCTGGGCCTTGCAGGACCCCGATATTTATGAAGTTTTGAACACTGCCAATGAGCCGGATGCAAAGAGATGGATTTTCGCTATCATGAAGATGTTGTCCCCTGCTGAATTCACGTAAGTACTGGTGACACTATGGGCTATTTGGTATTCGAGAAGGCAGGCCATTCATGAAAGCATTTTCCAGAGCCCTATGTCTACTCACATCTTCATCATGCGGTATATCCAGGAGCTACAGGAGTGTAGACCGAAGTAGCAGCCTCGTGTGGCAGCGACCAGTTCTCCTGGTAATCGCACGG